>NW_020202265.1:1529-9281 GCF_001531365.2 Cynara cardunculus var. scolymus
TCTGATGGTACGATCAAGCTGATAAGGAGGGCGTTGGAATCAAAGAGAGTCAGTGATGATAAAGCTGTGGAATCAGAACGTATGAATCCCAAAAAAAGATACTTGCTCGTTAATGCTATTAATTTGCTCGAGGAGAAGTTACAATATAGAAATGCTCTGAGACGGTTGGAGAAAATTATTGGACTGCGCAAAACGAAATTCACAAAGGTCCAAACTTGAATCCAAAGGGGGAGAATGTTGGGTTCAAGATTAGAGCTTAAAAGTTGTATTCAAGTTTCTCCTTAGAATAGTTTTATTTGTAATATTTTAGTCTTTACTTTCCTAGTATAAATTGGAATTCCCTTGTAATTGTAATTAGTGCTTTTGTCATTAACACAGAAATCAAGATTTGGCTGATGTAATTCTCTCTCTCTCTCTCCCCTAATCATTACTTACATCATTCTTAGTGTTCTTATCAATCTATGAAGATCGTATCAAGATTTGTATGAAATCTGGACTCCACAACGGGGTTTTGAACTGTTTTGTTCAGAAGCCAAGTTAACTACTTCATCAAATGACATGTTCACGCTCTCATTTACACTCTTTGTCCTTTTATTATAAACTCGGTATGCATCAGAGTTCTTTGAGTAGCCGATGAAAATAGCTTCATCCGTCTTAGCAGAAAACTTACCTCTATCCTCTTTGGCATTCAATACAAAGCACCTGCAACCAAAAACTCGAAATAATTTGATATTAGGAATTCGTTTATTAATGAGTTCATATGGTGTTTTACCAAACCTTTTATGTATGATTGTGATACCCATTACTCCACATTTGCATATAACACATATTTCATTTCCAAGAAATATAATTTACACCACATAGGTCCCACTAGTATAAGGATTCTTATATGTACAAAATCTACATATGAAAATTCCAAAATAAAATCTCTGCACTACACATGTACAATAACATGTATCTTCAAATAAGCAAAATCATGCTGATCTTCAAAAGAAGATAACATACAGGGAAAACAATTACGTTCTCCCTTTCCCCTTATTATCCCTTGACCCCGCGGTTCCTGCATTACACATTTTAAAACACAAAATGAGGGTTAGACAAGAAGGTCTACTGAGTAAATACCTTCTTTGCATATGCAGGGTGATGAACTCCAAAATCTGATAAAATAACTTTTATCCAAAAATAATTGCATTTTAGCAAAATAATGCAATTCAACAAGATGATCAAAATATGTGGCCAACAGTTTACTTCAACCCATGACTCAAATACATTAGTCTAAAACCCAGAATTTAAAATAAAATTCTAACTCAATGGGTCAGAGCCCTTCTGGCTCAACGGCCAGAGCCCTTCTGGTTCTACAGACCAGAGCCCCTCTGGTTCAATGGACCAGAGCCCCCTCTGCCTTACCAGCCAGAGCCTCTAGTTCTAGTATCCAGAGCCTCTGTATCTAAAAGAAAAATAAACACCTAGAGATCTTCTAGACCAAATAAAACTTCTAGTCCAAAAGAACATAACTTAATTTTAAAAGATGACCGAACTAGATCAGAGCTCCTCTGACTCTTAAATTTTATTTATAAATATTTTTGAAAAAAAATATAATTTTAAAGAATAAAACCCAGACTAAGATACAGAGCTTCTATATGAAACATATAGAGCTTTTTGGTTATAAAAATCCCAAAGTATTTAAAATCCTTTTTACATAACCAGAGCCCTTCTGTATGTACTAAAACATTGATAGAAACTTAGGCAATAAATGCCTCTGGTGACAAATCATTTTCCCCTTCTCAATAACATCTAAATTATTATTTCTAAAAAGAACAATATCTCTAATTCATCAAGTCACAAAGAAATGCTGATTTAGGGTTATTGTATCTAATTAGTGATAATAACAAGAGTTATAATAATATCCACATCTGACAATGCCTCCCTTATTCCATGGTACACCTCTCCTTGATATGTCACCCTTATTTCTTCTTTAAAATAGGGTTACTTGCCTATACAGACATAAGTCACCACGTCTGGAAGTACCCATCACCCAGTTCCAAGCCAGAACAGACAAATGTTGTCACGTTTGCGGGAACTACCTCTTAAAACAAGTTTCATACCAAAACAGACTTCCATCATCACACTTAGTAGAAACATTTCTCAAAATATAGTTTCATACCAAAACAGACTTACGTCACTACACTTGGTAGAAACATTATCTTTCTCACTTTAAAAAGATATAACAATACCCCTTTTCACAATAACAAATTTAATACCTAATAATTGTTAAATTGTGAAAATCCCAATACTTTAAAATTCAACACTTAAAATTTTGTACGGATAATGTGTATCCGGACAGGTTATCCGGCCAACACATGTCCGGACAAGCTTGGTCGGATTCCATATCCGGACAACAACAATTTTCCAACAGCAACCACTTATCCGGTCAATTCTCTATCCGGATAACCTCCATCAAATACACAATACCCAATCCGGACAACACTGTGTCTGGGTACGATTACTCTCCGATTAAAACATTGGCCGGATATATTACTCTCCTCACATCAAGGTGTCCGAGTACAAAGTCACTATTGATCAAGTGACCGGTCAAACTCTTATCCGGTCAACCCTGTGTCCGGGTACTCACCATACTGGACAACACAGTGACTGGTGACAGGCTTTGCTTAAACATTCTAACACCTAATCCGGTCAACACAATGACTGGACACTCCCAATCCGGTCAACACTGTGACCAGTGAATAATAAAACTCAGTCAATGAATATGCTCAAGAACAAGATGCAATATTTTAAAAGTATTGATATTCCAAAGATAAAACCTAGTATCAAATTGTATTGCGAAGGATGTTTTAAAATTACTCACCTAATACAAATTTAGATTTTGAAGATGAATGCAAGATCAAATCGAATTCTTCAGTTCCAGATTAAGCAAGCAAAAACCACAACTTTTTCCTCTTAAATTTCCCAAAGAGGCAAGAAACTTTGCCTGCACCCCCATCCCACCTATTTATACTTTCCAATTATGGAAATTCGCTTAATCAAAAAGAGAGACACACATGCATGCCTCCCCAAATACTACCCATGCATGCATATGTATTCATGCGCACGCATACACATTTCATGTATATATATATACACCTAACATATAAACATATGCACCCACATATTAAAATCATGCACATGTTCCCATGCATGAAAATACACATACTCACATATTAAACTCATGTAAGCATGTATCCACCTAATCAATTAATCACATAATAAATACCTCGGGTGATAACCAGGACCCAGTTATCACATTATCCACCCCTCAAAAGAATTACGTCCCGAAATTCCTTTAATCAAAAAGCCACGGATATTTTGTCCTCATTTCAGATTCCAATTCCCAGTTCGCTTCAGAACCCTTGTGGTAAAGCCACTAAACCTTTACCAGATTGATCTCTTTATTCCTCAAAACCTTGGTTTTCCGATCAGTTATTTCTTCTGGTGATTCCACAAAATTCAGTTTACTGTCTATCCTGACTTATAGTAGTAGCACTCTCGAACTAAGCTCCTCTGGTAGTCCCAACTGATACGCAACCATTCCGACTCACTTGCAGATTCTGAATGGCCCGATGTATCTTGGACTGAGCTTACCTTTCTTACCGAATCTGACTACCCCTTTCCATGGCCAGACTTTCAGCATCCCATAATCTCCCACAAAGAATTCCATCGGTTTAGGTCATCTGTCAGCATAACTCTTCGGACGGTCTTGAGCTGTTTTAATCTTTTCTCTGATTTTCTCAATCTTCTCAAAAGTGACTTGAACAATTTATGGCCCTGTTAACTGTCTTTCACCCACTTCATTCCAACACAACGGCGTTCTGCACTTACGACTATACAGAACTTCATATGGTGCCGCCTGAATGCTAGAGTGATAACTATTATTGTAGGCAAATTCAATTAACGGAAGATGATCTTCCCACGATCCCCAGAAATCTATGACAGATGCCCTTAACATATCTTCAAGAGTCTGAATTGTTCTTTCACTTTACCTATCAGTCTGTGGACGATACACCGTACTCAACCGAATTTGAGAACCCAAAGCTTTCTGAAAACTCTCCCAGAATTTTGATGTAAACCGACTATCCCTGTCTGGGATGATAGACAACGGAACCCCATGTCTGGTCATAATTTCTTTAATATAAATCTTTGCTAACCTTTCTAACGGATAATTCTGTTTTATCGAAAGAAAGTGCACAGATTTTGACAAACTATCCATAATTACCCATATGGCATCATATCCTTTTAGAGTTTAAGGTAATTTCATAATGAAATCTATCGTGATATGATGCCACTTCCACACAGGAATCTCTAATGATTGTAGATTCCCATATGGTCTTTAAGGTTCAGCTTTTACTTTCAAACACGTTAAACATCGTTCTGCGTACATTGTTATGTCTTTCTTCAATCCAGGCCACCAATAAAAAGGTTTTAAGTCTTTATACATTTTATTAGTGCCATGATGAATAGAATACCGGGATTTATGAATTTCATTCAAAATAATTTCCTGGGTATTTCCATACCACGGTACCCAAATCCGACCTTGAAAACATACAAGTTCTTTGTCATTCTTTTCCAAGGTAGAAATCAATTTACCCATCCGTTCATTTATGATGTTATCTTCTTTGATAGCTTCCCCCTAACACTTTGCAATCTCACCGTGAAGATCTGGCAATAGATTCATTCTCATAGCCACAGCCCTGATCATACCACTCTTCTCTTTTCTGCTCAAAGCATCTGCTACCACATTAGCTTTCCACAAATGGTAAAGGATTTGACAATCAAAATCATTTACCAACTCGATACATCGTCATTGCCGCATGTTTAACTCTTTTTGATTGAATAAATGTTGGAGACTGTTATGAGCTGTAAAGATCTGACACTTAGTCCCAATAAGTAGTGCCTCCAAATTTTCAGAGCAAAAACTACAGCTGCGAGCTCCATATCATGTGTTGGATACTATTTCTCATGATATTTTAGTTGTCTGGATGCATAAGCAATTACTTTCCCCCTCTGCGTTAGAACAAAACCCAAACCCATCATCGAAGCATCACTATAGACCATGAAATCTTCTGATCCTTTTTGCAAAAACAGGATTGGAGCGCTACACATATGCTCTTTCAATAACTGAAAAGCTTTCTGTTGATCTTCTTCCCACTGAAACTTAACATTTTTTCTTGTCAACTTCGTTAAGGGAACTACAATCTTGGAGAAATCCTGGATAAATTTACGGTAATATCCTGCTAACCCTAGGAAACTATGAACTTCCGAAGAAGTTCTCGGTGCCTCCCATTTCTCTACTGCTTCAATCCTAGCAGGATCAGCCTTCACTCCTGCTTAAGATATAACATGACCCAAAAATTCAACTTCTTTTAACCAGAACTCACATTTGGACAATTTAGCGTACAACATTTCTTTCTTCAGAAGTTCAAGGATCAAATAAAGATGCTCAACATACTCTTCTTTAGATTTTGAGTATATAAGAATATCATCGATAAACAAAATAACGAATTTATCGAGATATTTATTACATACTCGATTCATAAGATCCATGAAAGTTGCAGGAGCATTGGTAAGACCGAAAGGCATGACCAGAAACTCATGATGTTCATATCTAGTTCAGAAAGCAGTCTTGGCAACATCCTCTTCTTTGACTTTTAACTGATGGTATCCCGGCCGCAAATCGATCTTTGAAAAGTAACTGGCTCCCACCAGTTGATCAAAAAGATCATCGATTCTTAATAGAGGATACTTATTATTGATTGTCAGTTTGTTCAATTCATGATAATAAATGCACATCCGTATTGATCCATCTTTCTTTTCGACAAAAAAAATCGGAGCACCCTAGGGTGAGGTACTTGGTCTGATGAACCCTTGTCAAGAAGATCTTTTAACTGATTAACTAACTCCTTCAGTTCTGACGGTGCTAATCGGTGCGGTGCTCTTGCCACTGGCGCTGCCCCGGGTACCAGACCAATCTCATACTCGATAGATCTATCAGGCGGTAAACCAGTCAAATCTTCCGGGAAGACTTCTGGATTATCACATATAACTGGAATCAACTCGTGTTTACCCTTTTCCTTCCTTGAATCTACCACATAAGCCAGACAACTCTGACATCCCTTTTGAACACATTTTTGGGCTTTCAGAACTAGTGATCTTGCCGATCACCATAAATAACAATCGGCCTTTTTTCTTGATAGATCAATACTGATCATTTTCTTGTTGCACAGAATACTAGCCCGATTCTCTGCTAACCAATCCATTCCCACCACAACGTCGAACTCTTTCATCGGCATAGGAAAAAGTTGGATCAGCAGCCCACACCCCTCAATATCAATTACGCAATTATTAAACATATATGCAACAGATTCTTGAGTATTATCAGTATCAACTAGTAATATATTATCAAGTGGCACAGAAGTCATGCATGCAATTTCAGCAAATAAAGGTGATACAAATGAATAGTTCGCGCCCGAATCAAACAGCACCTTAGCAGATACGGAGTTAATGAGAAAAGTACATGTTACCACATCTGGTGTTGTTTCAGCCTCATTCTTTGTCATTTGGAATGATCGGCCCCACGCCCCACTTTGGCCTCCTCTCGGTGCACTAGGTCTTCCCCTGGTACTTGGGGTATTCCCTCCTATTGTTAAACTAGGAACCCTCAACTGCGGATAATTCGGTCGAGGGTGAATTGCACTAAAAACACTTTTTCGGTATAGTGCAATCCCTCGACAGATGACCTGCCTCACCGCATCGATAACATCTCTTCGGCTCAGGCTGACAGTTTCCTTGATGCACCTGTTGGCACCGCAGGCAAGTTCTAACAGGTGGTTGTTGTGAAGGGCACTTATCTGACTTTATGAATTTGGGTCTTCGAAAACTGGTTGAAGACCCCTCCCACTTTCGTTTCTCTACCACTTTCTCTTCACCCTGCCGATTTTTATTTCCTTCCGTAACCTCGGCGTCATTTACAGCTAGAGAAAAGGTAGCAGGGTCCATAGCAATCACAAACTTCCTGATAAAGGTTCAGACCCCAAATATACCTTTCCACCTTCCTGGATTCCGAAGAAACGTAATGTTCTACAAAATGGGAATACTCAATAAATTTCTCAGTATAATCCCGTACAAATCTGTTTCCTTGCTCCAGTTTCTGGAAATCTTCTTCCATCTGCCTCACTGCAGTCTTAGGACATAATTGTGATTTGAATACGAACACAAATTCTTCCCACGACATAGTTTGCAGAATATTTGGCTGTGCTGATGACTCTGTTGGAAATGTAAATTCAGCTTTGATATTGATCTTTTACTCTGAATGAACTCTATGATGATTACAGTGCAGCAGAAACAATATTAAGAACAAAACAAAGTAAAATAAACCAAGAACACACAGTTAAGATGATGAAGAAGATGAACACAGGAGAATAGCTTCAAAGGTTTTTCAATTCAATTGAAAATAAGACGATTACAATWCGGAAGCACACTGAATACAAAGGCCTAAGCTGCTATTTATACTAGACCCTAACGACATTACTAACATAATCTAGAAAGTGAAATCATCTAAGCCATCCAAATAAAGTCTATTAAAAACTAGTTATGTGAGAAGCACATGCAACTAACAACCTTTGAAAAAACAGTAAGAACAGGATCTTCACAGAAGACGAAACCACAGACCCTCTGTGAGCCATCTCAGAGGCTCTGCTG
>NW_020202265.1:9476-12215 GCF_001531365.2 Cynara cardunculus var. scolymus
CTCCCCCTAAGTATGAAAAAGTAAAATTGGACAAATGGATGCAAGAAATGACTAATGAAAGAATTACAAGAGGAGATTAAACTCATCCTCTGAAAAGAATTACAAAATTGAAAGAATAGAAAAATTTGTTTCTCAGGCCTATACTATTACAGAAGATTAGTCCACAGCAGAGTCTGGATAGTCATCTACGGCAAATTGCAGATCTGACTTGATAGTTTTGTAGACTTTGAATATCCACTCTCTGAAGGAGACTTGAACTTTGATTAATTCCAGAAGACCAGTCACTTCGTCCGCCCTTAGATGCCCTCTGTGCACCTCTGCTGCTACTAGGTTGAACACCCACTCAAGAGACTCTGTCGAATACTTGTTCACCTCTGCCGAATCAAAGAACCTCAGAATCTCATCCTTGTCCAGGAAAACAAACCCAAATATGGGATTATGGACAATGGTGTTTGGATGAGACCTAAGCAACCAACTAGGCCTGTTCTTTGGAGGGGAAATCTTTAAATCTGGTTGGGCCAACCTCATCATGATATCGAAATCTTTCTGGCTGTAGTATTTTACTTGAGCGTGTATTACTTCGATCAGCCTTCTGAGAGAAGTCGAATAGCTTGACCTCCTCTCCATGTACTTGTTAAGAATTTTGTGCAAGAAGATAAGGTCAAATACACAGAGGTTATGGAGGTCAGCATCTGTGAACGTGTAGAGATTGCCGTCATCCGTCTTTACCACATATTGAGAATAAAGCACGGTCTTCTTCAGCATAGTCCTCGGAGATATGGTTTCAAGAGAAGTTATCACGTGCTTTGAGAAGACCTGCTCACGTGGCCTTGTGAGTTTTGAGAAGTGGAACTTTGCAGTGGCAGAGAGTATTCCTGTAAGCTCTGGATCGTAGGGGGCTCTGTGTCCACGGCAGAGTAACGCCATCGCAGAATCTCCTCCACAGTGGTTACAGGCTATGTGCGCACTTTTTGCGTAGGAATCTTGCACATAGATTCAAGTATCTCATAAACCCTCCCCACTGTGGCAGATTCTGGCATTTTGGTTTCTTCTTCTTCTAGTATCGGCCTCTGGGTAGACCCCTCTGGTAGGATTGGCTTAACAGTTCCTACCAGAGCGTCAAACGTACCCGTAGACGTTTCCTCCTTCGCCATTTTAGAGGAAGAGCCTTCTCCAGCTCTGGGGATAGGGGCTCTGCCCTTTCTTGCCTGTGCCTTTGCCAAAGACGCCTTTAAAGCTCGAACAAGATCCGGGTCATCATACTCTTCTTTATTTATCTCCTCTAGCGTCTCAGAGCTTGACCCGTTCTGTGGCGACTCCTCTACTGCTTTACCCTTGCCTTTCCCCTTAGGCTCTGGAGATTTGTCTTTTGAGAACAGGGCAGCAGCAGAGTCCACTATTTTTAGTGGTCTGGCAGAGGTTGTCTTCTTTGGCTCCCCTGTCTTCTTCTCCCCCTCATGACGATCATGGTCATCACCTCCTTTATCGTCATGGATTTTAGTGGCTTCTTCCTTGCAAGTAATAAGGGGAGCCTTCTTCAATCACTTCATAACTTTGGATGCCACCCTCGCCATCTTTTGAATGACCTCCTCAGCAATCACAGAGGCAATGTTGAAATCCATCTCTGTGGCCCATTTCATCTTAGAGATGCAGCGATAGATCTCATTTCTGAAGTTATCACCTTCTTTGACAAGTTTCTTCATGCAGTCTCTTATAGCTCTGTTGTTTGCTCGGGCTTCTTTGAGGAGTTGGTCAGTGTGTTTCTGTACGATCTCTCCAAGGGCCTCAACCATTGCGTCTAGCTCTCTGCGAGTGGCTAGATGGTTAATATTAACCCTGGAGGATTTAGAGTCAATGCCATAGGTGACCGCAGAGGAGAACATCCCTTTGATCCCGTCCTTGAAGGCAGAATAATCCGTGTAGCCGGCGGAGATAAAGTTTACAGCGAATTGGGCGGCAACCTCTGATAGTTCTGTCTTGAGCTTTTGGATTGAAGAAGGATTGAGTGACAAGGTGCTGAATGCTTCTGCTAGATCACCTTTGTTGAGGACAGAGCTCTGAAAGGCTGAAACGGTTGCCTTGAGCTCAGAAGTTGTGGAAGTCAACTCCTTTAGAGCCTCTATCAATGGTACAAGAGCCTCTGTCGCCGATTGGAAGGAGAACAAGCTTTTCAACTCATCCATCCTCTTGAATACCTCTGTGGCGAAGGTTTGTAACTCCTCCTTCGTCACATAAGTACTTTGGGAACCTAGATCACCAACACATGGTGACCTAGTAGCCTCAGAGTGTGAGGCGCCCTCAGTGACTTGTTTTTCGATGTCAGCTCGGGGACTCCCACCGGATCCTCGAACATCTCCAATTGGAGAGCCTACCAGTGTTCTGTCGATGTCGTGCCCAGTAGGTTCAGAGCCTAACTTGGCAGAGGGATCGAGTAGAGACTTTGGGCGTTCTAGACCCGTAGTCTCTGTGAACCTCTCGTATGCCTCTGAAGCATAGCTTGGTTGTTCACTCTGGTGTGGAGAGGCAACAGATGCCTCTTTGGGTTGTGACGAGTCCTTGGGCGAATGGACTCTTATTGTAAAACCAGCATCCTTTTAAGAGGATGTTGGAGTTGATTGTGGTTCCTGGGCTGTGCGTTCAACAGAGGACGAAAGAATATCCTCTGCGAGGTTTGCTGGTTTAGGGCTCAGCGTGTGCACGCCTTGTTCAATAGGGGTTCCCTCTAGAACAGGGTCCCTA
>NW_020202265.1:18595-38855 GCF_001531365.2 Cynara cardunculus var. scolymus
ACCCACTTCCAATTGGGTCCTTTAACATTAGCTTGTTTGAGGTATGCCACAACATCCTTTGATTTGGCCTTATTTTTCTTGGAAGAATTTCAAGGTGGTAAAGTATTTAAGAAGAGTCTCAAACCCACTCAAAAATTCTTGATTTTGGAAATTGGAGGCTGTCATCATTTTTTTGGATGACTTAAGATGATGTCATTAGGTGGATTTTGGAAGGTTCCTTTTGAAAAGTAAATATTAAAATATCGGTTTTTATTTTATAAAAACCGTGATGGCATTGCATTAAAAGCAACTTTGTTTTACCTTGGGCAAGAAACCTTTAAGTAATTTAGCGTTGGATATTGGTCTTTTCAGGAAGTTCGGGCGAGCCTAGAAGGCTTCTAAGGGCAACCTCTAGATATTCATCAAATTAGTGAGTTCTTACGGCCCCACTTTTACTGCTTTTGTTTATTTTATGGGGGAAAAGCATGAGATAGAGCAAACTATGCATGTTCATTTTTGGTTGAAATCTTTGGACTAAGGAACTGCTTAGTCGATGTTTTACTCAAAACCTTCGGGCTAAGGAACTGCTTAGTCGATGTTTTGCTTGAAACCTTTGGACTAAGGAACTGCTTAGTCGGGTTTTTCTAAGCTATATTTGTTAACTGTTTTTGCACTTTGAATAAATGTTAAATTGATGTGTTTGACAGTATATTTTCCAAATAAAAGTCCCCGTCCGTAAACGCTACTTGTTAACTCGGGTACATCCCCGGGCCGTGGTATTGTGGATAGCCGTTATTGTGTTGACAGTCCCACCCAGAAAGGGGTGCACATTACCTACGTTTTCTCGGTCTAATCATGTGGAATTTGGACCACCGCTGAATTAGTACTGTATCGGACTGTGGGACCTAAGTAGTGTACGGACTACTTTTGGTTGTTCGAAAATTAATGGGGCAGTTAGTCAGTTAAGGCTCAGTAGCGTCTCAAGTTCTACATCGTGAGAGATTTACTTTTATTAAGTGCAAAGAATTCGCATATGTTTGCAAATACTTGGTTTATGCATTGAAACGTTTTATGCATATGAAAACCCGTGAACTCACCAACTCTTTGTAGTTGACCTTGTTTTATTTTCATGCTTTTCAGGATTTAAGTAAAGTTGGTTCTGTTTTGGGAGCATACTCGTGGCAAGATCGATTAAAGTCTGAAATTGAAGTATTTTGAGAAAAGTGTATTCAGTTCTAAATTCAGTTATGTCGATAAACTTGTTTTGTTTTTGAACAACTTGGAATGGTGTTATTTATTAACTGTTGCTATGACTCGCTTGCCTGTTACATCTCGTGTTTCCGCTTTAGCAGAGTGTGACATGAGAAGTCGCCAAAACATTATTTAAATAAATCATTTCACATAATGAAATGTAAATTCATAATCTGTTTCAATCCATCGGTCCTCTAGTCCCAATGACCAGACTTAGAAAGTATTTCCATAAGGTAGAATGACCAGAGCTCCTCTGATTCCTCTACTAGAGCTTCTGGCTATACTAACCAGAGCTCTTACTCAAGTAAATCCACATAAATGTATGTAATCAAACACTAAAGGTGTTTTGAATAGTTTTCCCATGTATAAAAGCATACACTAAAATGTTTAAGTATGTCCAGAGCTCTGGTTCTACTAGCCAGAGCTTCTGGCTCAAAACATAAGACCAACTAGAGGCCTTCTAGTTCAACGTACAAACCAACCAGAGCCCCTCTGGTTTGTCCTTCTTTGTAAGAAAAGTTGTTAAGTTAGAATAAGTATATAAAATCTTTTGAACATCTTTTAAAATATAACTTTGACACTGAGCCACTGGTTTAAATAAAAGCTTTTAGTAAAAAGACTAGCATCAATATTGAATCATCATCCAGAACCCTTTGGTTCTATTATGAGGACCAACCAGAGCCCCACTGGTTCTTTTCAAAGAACAACCAGAGCCTCTCTTGTTCCTCATAAATCAAGTATTTCACCAAAACATAGTTTATCCAAAACCATTGGCCATAAGCCAAGTTTTTCCCCTTCTCAATAACAACAATACCATCATTTCTAATAAGAACGACACCTCTGAGTCCTCAAATCAGAAAGAAGTAAGACCTCAAAACTATTGCAATCTTAAGAGACATAATTGCAAGAGCTATAATATTCAAACATACAACTACCACCCTTATATCCAAAGGTACACCTCCCCTTGATATGCCACCCTTATAACCGAAGGTACACTTCTCCTTGATATGCCACCCTTATCCTATAGTACACCTCTCCTTGATATGCCACCCTTATTTCCTCATCAAAATCTATGGATTAGTTCCAAACGAAGACAGATCAAAGTCACAACCGTCTTGATGAAACAGCCTTCATAGTTTTATCCACCAAAATATATAGATTAATTTCAAATGAAGACAGACCGAAATCACAACCGTCTTGAAGGAATATCCTCTATAGTTTTAACCAATAATGGATTCAAACAGTTTTATTTTCAAAACTTTGAAACTCAAGAACTACCAGTTCTTTCAATATCTTTTCCAAACTCAAAATCTCCTTTAAATCCATAAAATAGGATGTTAGCCATAACTGTTTTAAAGAAGCAATAATCTTCTTTGTTTTACTAAAACAGTTTCCATAACCATATTCATAAAAACTCATCTTAAACTGTTAGAAATATTTTATACCATTCTCTCTTCAAAATCATACAATCAAAACCCAGCAGTTCAAATAACATTATTTAAATAATTTAGTAACAAAAACTCACCTTATAAGCACAGATTGCATATTCAAACACAACAATTCCTTCAAAGGAACACAGATTCCTTAAATTGCTTTTAGGCAAATATCTTTCTCAAGAAGAATTTTCACCGCCATACACCTACACTCTTTTCTCTCAAAGTTCTTCTAAAAATAAGATAATATAAAATCTTATGTTTTATCCTTTATGTATATATGTATATATCTTAATCAAAGGTGGTGGAAGAGTTTTTAATATAAAACTTTGTTGGGCAGTAGGTTTATTATTTTAAAACTTAACCTTCCTCAACCATGAAGGTTGTATTTCACATATTATAATAATAGTTTCACATAACATATTATCACATATACGCCCACACATATTTTAATATTTTCACATGTATGCACAGTTATCATTTTCACATGTACAGTTATCATTTTCACATTTACAGTTATCATTTTCACATGTATACATGAATTTGTGTACTTACTTTCAATTTAATCATGCATATCATCACGTATTTAGCATATAATCACATAAAGTTACCTCAACCAGTGTTGTCTGAAATCCAGGTCATCACATTATCTCTCCCTCAAAAGAATTTTGTTCCAAAATTCGTTTAATCAAATAGCTAAGGGTATCGGGTTCTCATTTCATATTCTAATTCCCATGTGGCTTCTGAACCCTTATGATAACGCCACTGTACCCTTACCAAACTGATTTCTTTGTTTCTCAACACCCTGATTTTTTTATCAGTCACAACTTCTGGTGTTTCAACGAAGTTCAGTTTGTTGTCCAGTTTAATTTCTGAAAGTGGTATTGCTAAACTTGGATCAGTCAAACACTTGCACAGATTTGACACATGAAAGGTGATGTGAATTACACTGAGCTCTTCCGGTAACTCTAGCTGATAAGCTACTGGCCCAATCCGTTTGCAAATTTTGAATGGTCCAATATATCTTGGACTAAGCTTACCTTTCTTTCCAAATCTCATAACACCCTTCCACGGAGATACTTTCAACATTACAAAGTTACCCACGCAGAATTCAATCGGTTTTCATTGCTTATCAGCATAGTTTTTCTGACGATCATGGGTTGTCTTGATTCTTGCACGAATTTCTTCAATCTTTTCCGAAGTTATTTGAACAATTTCAAGATTTGTCAGTTTCTTTTCACCTACCTCATTCCAACATAACGGCATTTGGCATTTCCGTCCATACAATACCTCATATGGTGCCGCTTGGATGCTGGAGTGATGGTTGTTATTGTAAGCAAATTCTATTAACAACAAATGATCCTCCCATGATCCCCCGAAGTCAATAACACAGGTTCTTAACATTTCTTCGAGAGTCTGGATGGTTCTTTCACTTTCCCGTCCGTTTGAGGATGATAAGTTGTACTTAACCAAATTTGAGACCTCAAAGCTCTTTACAAACTTTTCCAAAATTTTGAAGTAAAACGATTGTCTCTGTCAGAAATGATGGATAGTGGAACACCATGTCTGGTTATGATTTCCTTGATGTAGATCTGAGCCAACCTTTCTAAAGAATAGGTTTCTCTTATCGGTAGGAAATGCGCAGATTCTGATTGACGATCCACTATTACCCAAATTGCATCATAACATTTCGGGGTTCGGGGTAATTTCATGACAAAGTCCATCGTAATGTGATCCAATTTCTAGACTGGAATTTCCAAGGATTGCAGATTTCCATAAGGCCTTTGGTGCTCGATTTTAACTTCCAGACAGGTTAAGCATCGTTCCACGTATTTTGCTATGTCTTTCTTTAGACCTGGCCACCAATAGAAGAGTTTCAAATCTTTGTACATTTTATTGGTACCTAGATGAATTGAATAGCGTGACTTGTGGCTTTCATTCAGAATGGTTTCCCGCATATTCCCATAACATGGTACCCATATCCGTCCTTGGAAGCACAAAATTCCTTTGGCATTCGGTTCCATGATGGAAATCATTTTACCCAATCTTTCTGACTTCATCTGATCYTCTTTGACAGCCTCTTTTTGACATTTTAAAATCTCTTGATGAAGATCGGGAGTTAAGTTTATTCTCATCGCCACGGCTTTGTGGTTCCACTTCTTTATTTTCTACTTAAAGCATCGGCTACCACGTTGGCTTTTCTTATATGATAGAGGATTTCACAATCATAATCATTAACGAGCTCAATCCATCGATGTTGTCTCATATTTAATTCCTTCTGATTGAATAAGTGTTGCAAGCTCTTGTGGTCAGTATAAATCTGGCATTTAATTCCCAACAAATAATGTCTCCATATTTTCAATGCGAAGACCACCACTGCCAATTCCATATCATGAGTCGGATATTGCTTTTCATGATCCTTCAGTTGTCGCGATGCATATGATATAACTTTTTCTCTTTGCATCAAGACACAACCCAAACCTATCTTTGAACCATCATTGTGTACCACGAAATCTTCTGTTCCATCGGGTAAAGATAATATCGGGGCACTGCAAAGATGATCTTTCAGTAACTGGAAAGCTTTTTGTTGTTCTTCCTCCCACTGAAATTTAATGTTCTTCCTAGTTAATTTGGTCAATGGCATGGCTATTTTGGAAAAATCTTGAATAAATTTACGGTAGTAGCCCCGCCAATCCCAAAAGGCTTCGGACTTCAGAATGAGTCTTTGGTGCCTCCCATTTTTCGACTGCCTCTATCTTTGCTGGATCCACTTTTACCCCTGCCTCTCAAATAACATGCCTAAGGAACTGAACTTCCCTTAACCAGAATTCACATTTTGACAACTTTGCATACAACTTTTCTCTTTTCAAGAGCTCGAGTATCAAACGGAGGTGTTCTGCATGCTCTTCTTTGGTTTTAGAGTATATAAGGATATCATCAATAAATACAATAACAAATTTATCAAGATATTCTTTGCATACTCAATTCATTAAATCTATAAAAGCTGCTGGTGCATTAGTTAAGCCAAACGACATAACTATGAATTCATGGTGTCAGTACCTGGTTTAGAAGGCTGTTTTTGCAATATCCTCTTCTTTACCTTTGAGCTGATGATAACCTGATCGTAAATCAATCTTTGAGAAGTAACTAGCTCCCACTAGTTGATCGAACAAGTCATCAATTCATGGCAATGGATATTTATTCTTTATCATCAGGTTGTTCAGTTCTCGATAATCGATACACATGCGCATAAAACCGTCTTTCTTTTTCAAAAATAGAAATGGAGCTCCCCACGGTGAAGTACTGGGTCTGATGAATTCTTTATCAAGCAAATTCTTTAACTGTGTAACCAATTCCTTCAGTTCTGATGGAGCTAATCGGTACGGTGCTTTGGCTACTAGCACTGCTCTAGGTATCAAATCAATCCCAAATTCAATAACTATGTCTGGAGGTAATCCGGATAAGTCCTCGAGAAAGACTTCATGGTAATCACTAACAATCGGAATTGGTTCTTGTTTCTCTTTTTCTTTCTTTGCATCAATTGCATAAGCTAGATACCCCTGACATTTCTTTCGAATACATTTTTGGGCCTTTAACACAGTTAACAAACTGTTATGATGATTTTGATGATCACCATAAATAATGACTGACCCTTGGTCTGGCAAGATTATTCTGATCATCTTTTTATCACAAACAATGCTGGCCTGATTTTCTGCCAACCAATCCATCCTTACTACTATATCAATCTCTTTCATTAGCATGGGAAACAGTCTGATTGATAGCTCACACCCAACTACAATAGCACAGTCTTTGAACACATAATCCATAGATACTTGACCATTAGCAGTATCAACTACTAATTTATCGTCAAGAGGCACAAAATTCATGCGAGCACATAGAGCAAAAGATGGTGATACAAACGAGAAGTTTGCACCCGAGTCAAATAACACTTTAGCATATAGAGAGTTCACGAGGAATGTACCTATCACTACATCTGGTGTAGTTTCAGCTTCATGCTTGGTCATTTGAAAAGATCGACCCCCCATCCCTCTCGATCCTCCTTTACCCATGCTTGGTTTTCCACGAGCGCTTGATGTATTGCTTCCCATGGTAAGTTGTGGAGCTTTCAATTGCAGGCAATTTGGTCTAAGATGATTTGGCGAGTTGCAATTAAAACATCTCTTGGTCATTGGATAATTTCTTAACAAATGACCTACCTCACCACACTGATAGCATTTTCTCGGATCTGTTTTACAATCACCTTGATGTATTTGATGGCATCGTGGACAAGCTTTTTCATTAACTTTTTGAATAGGTATGTTGCCATACTTCACAAACTTTGGCCCTCTGTACCCTGTCGATGGCCCTTCCCATTTCCTCTTCTCTATCATTTTTCCTTCCTCTTTCTGATTCTTATTCCTCTCTGTCACTTCTGCTGCATCAACTGTTAAAGAGAATGTAGCCGGATTTATGGCTATTACAAACTCTCGGATTGATGGCTTTAATCCCCAAATGTATCTCTCCCCTTTTCTTGATTCAGATGAAATATAATGTTCAGCAAATCGTGAGAATTCAAGGAACTTCTCTGTATACTCTCGAACAGATCTGGTGCCTTGCTCTAGCTTCAAAAAGTCTTCTTCCATCTGTCTTATAGCGGCTTTAGGACAAAATTGTTCTTTGAAGCAATTAACAAATTCTGCCCATGACAATGTTTGTAAGATGTCTGCTCTGGCTAATGATTCCACTTCCCACCAGAACAATGCATTGGATTTTAATACAAAGACTGCAAATCTGTTTTATTTGTTTCTACACATTTGATGGTATTGAACACAGATTCCATCTCTTTGATCCAACACATGGCTTTGACAGAATCTCTTTCTCCAGAGAAAGTTGGTGGCTTACAAGTTAAGAACATCTTGATATCTTCTTCTCTATTGTTGATAACTAGAACTAATGGATTAATTTCAACTCTGGCTGTTTCAATTCTGGCAGGAATCCCCATAATGGAAGTCAAGAATTCCCTTAGCTTTCCTATCTCTTCTGCTAACATATCTCTAGTCACAAATTCACGCTGAGGCATCTGTTCATGATTCATATTCTCTGAATTAGATTCTCCTTGATTTGTATGGGCTTCTGTTTGGCTGTTTATGCCTCTTGTTTGCCCTGTGTCTCTGCCTGTGCCCCTACCTCTGCCTCTGCCTCTGCCTCTGCCTCTGCCTCTGCCCTCTGATGTACCAATAGAAGCAAGAACAGGGGAATCCTCTCCATTATTAGGACTGGTGCGGTTGATCCTTTCAGACCTTCTAGATCTACTAGGCATTCGCAAATTTCAAGGTTTAATAAACACATTTTCACATTCCTAAATAAAATAGAGTGTCCAAGTTCAGTTATGTACCTGTAGATTCAAATTACATTGGCCAGATGTAATCCGAAAATACCTTACACACTGATCTCTTAACTTATCATATTTATTTCCAAAGGTGCTAACTATGTCTGGGACCCCTAATATGCAATGAAACAATTTAAGTCTAGGCATCATGCTTGTGAATACCTAAATCCCTTAAACTCAGGCTCTGATACCACTTCTGTAACACCCCACTCTCACATTGCATATAACATATAATTCATTTAAATAAATACATGCTCAATCCCACAAAGGTCCAAAGTACAAGAACTATATTACAAAATACACAACCCAAATATTCCAAATATATGCTCTTGTACTACATGTTACATAACGTTCAACATCAAAACACATCTATTGATCTTCATATTGCTATGCATATAGGGAAACAATCATATTTTTTCCTTTCCTTTTCTATCATTATAATATGTTGTTCCTGCAATACATATTTGAAACCCAAAATGAGGGTTAGATCTAAAGATCTAGTGAAATCCCTTTTTCCATGTAATTGCAAGGTAAAAAGTCACCAAAACATTATTTAAATAAATCATTTCACATAATGAAATGTAAATGCATAATCTGTTTCAGTCCATCGGTCCTCTAGACCCTATGACCAGACTTAGAAAATATTTCCATAAGGTAGTAGGACCAGAGCTCCTTTGTTTCCTCTACTAGAGCTTCTGCTATACTAACTAGAGCTCTTACTCAAGTAAATCCACATAAGTGTACGTAATCAAACACTAAAGGTGTTTAGAATAGTTTTCCCAAGTATAAAAGCACACACTAAAATGTTTAAGTATGTCCAGAGCTCTAGTTCTACTAGCCAGAGCTTCTGGCTTAAAACATAAGACCAACCAGAGGCCTTCTAGTTCAACGTACAGACCAACCAGAGACCCTCAAGTTTGTCCATCCTTGTAAGAAAAGTTTTTAAGTTAAAATAAGTATGTAAAATCTTTTGAACATCTTTTAAAATATAACTTTGACACTGAGCTCCTATCTAATAGATACAGAGCCTCTGGTTTAAATAAAAGCTTTTAATAAAAAGACTTGTATCAATATTGAATCATCATCCAGAACCCTCTAGTTCTATTGTGAGGACCAATCAAAGCCCCACTGGTTCTTTTCAAGGAACAACCAGAGCCTCTCTGGTTCCTTTTAAGGAACAACCATAGCCTCTCTCGTTTCTCATAAATCAAACATTTCACCAAAACATAGTTTATCCAAAACCATTGGCCATAAGCCAAGTTTTTCCCCTTCTTAATAACATCAATACTATCATTTCTAATAAGAACAATACCTCTGAGTCCTTAAATCAGAAAGAAGTAAGAAATCAAAACTATTGCAATCTTAAGAGACATAATAGCAAGAGCTATAATATTCACACATACATATGCCACCCTTATATCCAAAGGTACACCTCTCCTTGATATGCCACCCTTATAACCGAAGGTACACCTCTCCTTTATATGCCACCTTTATCCCATAGTACACCTCTCCGTGATATGCCACCCTTATTTCCTCATCAAAATCTATGGATTAGTTCTAAACAAAGACAGACCGAAGTCACAACCGTCTTGATGAAACAGCCTCCATAGTTTTATCCACCAAAATCAATAGATTAATTCTAAACGAAGACAGATCGAAGTCACAACCGTCTTGAAGGATATCCTTTATAGTTTTTACCGATAATGGCTTCAAACAGTTTTATTTTCAAAACTTTGAAACTCAAGAACTATCAGTTCTTTCAATCTTTTTTCCAAACTTAAAAGCTACTTTAAATCCATAAAACATGATGTTATCCACAACTTTTTAAAGAAGCAATAATCTTCTTTGTTTTTCTAAAACAGTTCCCATAACCATATTCATAAAAACTCATCTTAAATTGTTAGAAACTGTTTATACCATTCTTTCTTCAAAATCATATAATCAAAACCCAGCAGTTCAAATAATATTATTTAAATAATTTAATAACAAAAACTCACCTTATAAGCACAGATTGCAGATTCAAACACATAGCAATTCCTTCAAAAGAACATAGATTCCTTAAATTGCTTTTAGGAAAATATCTTTCTCAAGAACAACTTTCACCGCCACACACCCACACTCTTTTCTCTCAGAGTTCTTCCAAAAATAAGATAAAATCTTACGTTTTATCCTTTATGTATATATATATATATATATCTTAATCAAAGGCGGTGGAAGAGTTTTTAATATAAAACTCTGTTGGGTGGTGGGTTTATTATTTTAAAACTTAACCTTCCTCAACCATGAAGGTTGTGTTTCACATATTATAATAATAGTTTCACATAACATATTATCACATATACGCCCACACATATTTTAATATTTCCACATGTATGCACAGTTATCATTTCCACATGTATACATGATTTGATGATATGAAACATTATTGTTCATATATTTTTTGTGATTGGATCACTAAGTTTAGAGATTTGAAAGATTTTTGGGATTTTTGAAAAGTTTTTGTTCTTGATAATATTCATAAAATCTTGGATTTTGATCCTATTTTGCTTAAAGTTTCATGAAATTTTGTGTTTGTGGTTGAATAAAAGCTTTGCCCGATTTTGATATTATTTTGACAGGATTTCTTGCCATACGGATACCTCTCTATCCGAACTTGTATTTTGTTTCTAGTAAGCCTTCCTTATCCGATTTAGTTGTTAATCAGGCACTTCCTTAACCGGTTTTGTGCCTTGGTGTGTTGATTTAAGTGAATTCGATAGTCTCCTTGTCCGATTTTACATATATCTGGTAGCCTCATTGATCGATATAGTGTGTTTTGTGTGAAATATTGTTCAAGTACATCATCGTGTCTGGATTTCCTGTTAATCGGACACCTTCTTGACCGAACTTTGTTGTTTACTGGATCCCAGCTTGTCCGGATTTGTGGTAAGTCGGAAGTCCCATTGATCGGACTTGAGAAGAGACTGTCCGTGTAATCAAACCTGTCCGGAGTTCATCTTAATCGGAAGCTGTTTTGACCGGATTTAGAGTAATTCGGTTGTAACCATTTGTATTCTTCCTTATCAGACAATCTTGTCCGGATTACCTATTAACCGAAGACTTCCCTGACCGGATTTAGTGTGATTCATTGTATTTCATCTTGTCTCGAATCCCTCTTAATCGGCTAACTCCTTGATTGGTTTGGCATAATCTGGCTACTTCTTTCTGTCCAGATTTCATATTAATCGAAAGCTTCATTATCCGAGTTTACAATAATCCGGCTGCCATCTTGTCCGGATTTGAAGTGTTTCAATTATTGTTGCCCGAGTTTACCTTGTCCGATAGTAACCTTGTTTGGATTTTGTAGTATACGTGTATCTTCTTGACCGGATTTGAGTTGATTCATAGTGAACAAGTGTTATTAACTTGTCCGTATTTGTGCCTTCAAATCCAGTTTTATATCACTTGACGATATTCAACCTCTTGACCATATTTGTTTAATTGATATTCATTTTGACCGTATTTCTTCTTCGGACAAATTCATTTGTTTTGAGTTGACTTGGTTATTTCTTTGACTATATTGTTGTGAGAAGTTTGTTGACCAAGTTCCTTGACCATATTTGACTGAGTTTTTGACCAATTTTATCTTGTTGATTTTTGGTTGATATTAATTGAATATTGATAGGTGTTCACTTTGTGTGTTTTTCATCTTGATTCCAAGTGTTGATTTTTTGTTTGTAAAAGGAAATTGTGTGTGGATTTTTGAGATATTTTTGTGGATAATATTTCTTTAATCGATTTCTTGAACAGGAGAGATTCTTTGTTTGATCAATCTTTCTTATTTTTAAATGACATCATTTGTTGAGAGAGAAAACAAGGTTTTGAAGGAGAAAATTTCTGAATTGGAGAATGAATTGAAAGAACAAAAAGAAAAGTACGTGAAAGTATTTTATAAGTGTCATGCCAACTTGGATTAGGCTAAAGAATTGAAACAAGAGATAAAGAAATTTGAAGAAGAAAAGAAGGTTCTTCAAACTGAGATTGATGTACTTCTTGGAAATGATAAATATTTCAGTGCAAGTCAAAAGAAAGACTTTGATCTATTAAAGGACAATTCCAGGCTGACATCTAGAATTAATGAACTTGAAAAGACTTTAGAATCTAAAAGAAAAGAGCCAGAGGAAGAAAGAATAAAACAGATCAAAGAGAAGTTTGAGCTGACAAAAAAAAGTCAATAAAGTTGAGAATGAACTGAATGTTGAAAGGAATTTTCAAGGAAAGGAGAATGATGAGTTGATAGAAGCTGAGAAGAGATTTTATGCTGAAAGGAAAGTGTTTGAAAGCAAGATTAAAACATTAGTGATGAATGCCACATTGCTTTCAAAACAAATATTAGATTTTGAACAGGTTATCATCTTGGAACGAGCCAAGTTTGATAAAGAGAAGAAAGAGAATGAAGAAGAATGTCAAAGAAAGCATTTGGAAATGTTTGACAGCATTGCTCAAAAGCATAAAGCTTTAAATGAAGAGAAGAAAGTTTTTGCTCTAGAAAAGAAAAATATTGCTCAAAAGAACGCTTCAATTGCTAAGGAGCTAATTGAAAAGAAGAAATGGCTTGACATTGCTTCAGAGAATGAGAAGGGAAGTTCAGAAGAAGAAAGAAATGAATTTGAGAAAGAAAGGAAAAGTTTTGAAAAGTTGAAGAAAGAATTGGAAAGTAAGTTCTTGGAAACTACAAAGAAATTGTCTGATCTAAAGACAGAACTTGTTGCTGAATTGAATATGAGATCTGAACTTAAGAAGAAATATGATTAGTTGCTGATGAGAGAGACCAGTTACTAAAGAAAGTAAAAGAATTTTCTAAATCAAGTGATTAAAGCTCAACTGGTTCTCAATCTCAGTGTAAAACCTACTTTCATGATTGTTCTAGTGTTAAATCTAACAGTTATTCAAGCAACCCTAAATCAACTGTTTCTAAGAACAAATCTCGTACTTCAAATCAGTTTTATCAAGGGTATGTCATTGGATCAAGCAATAGTTTTTCAAAGATAAAACAAGTTTGGATTAATAAAGTTAATTCTGTTGTATCTCATAAATCTGTTGTATCTGACACTGTTCTTCCTTGCATTATGAGATCACTAATCAATTAATCAGTCTTAGCAAAAGAAGAATTCGGTGCTCAACATGTGAAACAAATGACTTTGTTAACAAGAAAAAGTTTAATAGATTGTATGGGAACAATGGCTATGAGAACAGCTGGAATTCATTTGGTATGATTCATATTGCTTATCTGATCTACCTGTTAAGAGTGCTAAAAAGAATTTTTCTAATAGAAACAGATGATATGACAGTTACAACATCCCTCAGCCTAATGCTAACAAAGTAGGACCCATGTTTGTCTGAGTACCAAAATCTACTTAATCTGTTTTGCAGGTGTGTCATATGTTGTACTGATAAGAAATATCATTTATATGATACACTAATGCAGGGGGAGTTTGTGATTTGTCTAAA
Organism: Cynara cardunculus var. scolymus; assembly: GCF_001531365.2. Classification (NCBI taxonomy): domain Eukaryota; kingdom Viridiplantae; phylum Streptophyta; class Magnoliopsida; order Asterales; family Asteraceae; genus Cynara; species Cynara cardunculus. The sequence continues at coordinate 32,138 of NW_020202265.1, forward strand.
ATTTAGCCTCTGAACACCCAGTTCAGGACCTACTCTTCAAATCTGAGCTGAAATGTTTTCTTGTTTGGATTTTGAGCTGAAAAAGAAAGATAAAATCTATTTTCTAGGGGGAGTTTTGAAAAAGTTTTTAATAAATGTTTTGAAACTAAGTTGATTTTAAAACGAGTATCATTTCTGATCAGATATTTCTTTGAGATTTTACTTGTGTAACTCTTCATACATATTTCCAATACCTTTTTCAGCTATTTTTCAAATTGTTATCATCACGTCACTTAAATAAAAATCATTTTCGGTGATAATACACTCGTTTGTATTCAAAATTTGTTTTTTGGCCTTATCTGAAACATATTTCTTTGATTGGTACATAATTCTTTATTCTTTGATTGTGTGAATCTGTAAACTTGTTCTTACAGATCTTCATTCATTTATCCTCCATATTTTGAAAAATCTGATTTGTAAATCACTCCTGAATAATTGTTTTTAATGGCTACATTTTTCTTGATCAATTTTATATGATCATTTGGGCGTAATTCCAATAATATTTTGATCAATAATTTGTGATCAAATGAGCTTACAATGTTAATTTTAGGAGGGACTGAGAGCTTCACTGAAATACCTCTATGGACTATCAGAATCGATAGCCCAATCCAAGAGGTCATCCATATCTGAATGAGCTTAAATGCAAAATGGGTTTGTGTGTAGAGCTTAAAATGAAAATGAGAGGGGTAGTTGTTATGAGCTAAAAGAATTGATGAGAGTTGTGTCAGGATTAAAAGATCAAAAGAATCCTGTTCTATCTTCTATAATCCGGGAAACCCACGAAATCTATTAGTTCCCAATTCTTTGGAGATTAATATTGAAAAAGGCAAAGCCCAGACCAATTCTTGTCACAACCCCACCAGCTGCTCATTTATCTCTCAAAAAGATAAGTGTTTCGATAACACTTGGGGCACACAGCTCATAATCTATCAGTTTTAGTCTTCGACATTTGCTGAAGGTTCTTTGGTGTGAGTGTTGTCATCTTGAAGTATCGCTGTCTCTGATTGATTTACAATACAAGTTCTTCAGCGTTCACTGAACAGGCTCAGTGATGATCGCTGGAACTGAAAAGACCAAAACATAAATACAACGTATAAGTGAAAAGGGATTATCATCAAATCACTGAGAGAGAGGATCAACAATCTCCCCCTATTTGATGATAACAAGACAACATAAAAAAAGTTGTCTTATCAAATAATAGTAAGGAAAAGTWACATATAAAGTACATGTCCCTTTTTACTATTTTGGGATCTTTTTCAGTGAGTCAGTCTCAGCTTGAGAATTTTCCTTAAGTTATATCTAACAAAATTACAAGTACGGAAACTGAAATTGAAAGCTTATTCACTAACTTATTGATTGTCAGTGAATGTGAAAAGTAACACTAGAACTCATAGACTTGTATCCCTATTACTTTTTTCAGGGATCTTTTTCAGTGAAGTACATGGAATACTCATTTTATTATCATTGGAAATATTACAAGTATTACAGTACATGTCTAGTGCTTACAGACTATAAGTATAATCACTAAAAGTAGACATAGTACAATAAGTCACAAGGAAAAGTGGATTATTGTTACAAAGAGAAATTATTCTAGAGCACTTAGATATATGTAACTAGGTATATCTTCACCAAGGTTTCTTCGACGTAGGAATTCCCTTCGTATCTTCAGATCTACGACTTTTCCAGGCATGCTATCATCTATCCAGAGCAAGAGGTAAACAAGATGACCCATTGGACATAGATGTAGCTTTGACATTCTCTGAAATCTTACTTCACCTTCATAGTCAAGGAATATAACTCCTAACTCAGGTTTAAAATGCACAGAGGTGGGTGTAAAGGGACCCTTATCTGGCAAGTCAAGATTCAACATAGAAATGTCTATACTCTGATGACCCTTCAGGACTTTATCTAAGGAGAACCTTGTTTCATATTCGTTCCTTAAGAATGGTCCATCATTAGGATCAGAGAGCTTGAGTTTCTTCTTCCCACCTTTCTTCAGAGATGGCCTGTTAGGGACCTTGACATACCTGGACATCCTTTTGATGAACTCGTCGATGGTGTCCTCGATAAGTGTCTTGTGTCTCGACTTGGATCGCTGAATGGCTTGTCTGATCTCCATCCATTTGCTGTATCCATAACGGCCTAGGTAGGAAGGATACTCGGTAATGGCATCAAGATTGTCCCTGGTGATGAGCATTGAGACCAGTGTTCCACCGTCTTTAGAACGTCCGCTGATGCTGACGCTGATAATCGGGCGGGGACTGATTCTCTTTTTCAGCCTTGCTTCGCTCCATGGCTTGTCTCTTTCCACCAGTTTCAGGTTCTTCTCATGCTCATCTTCTACAATAGAAAGAAGTTTAGCCTGGGTTTGGACAGCGTTTACCATTTTCTTGGACTTTTTCTTGGGGAAGACCTTCGCAGCTAGTGACTTGGCCAGCTTCAAGATATCTTCAGTCTGCTTCTTCTAAAGCTCTAGCTCTTCTTCAGCCCTCAACGCCTCGAGTCTTTCAGCTTCAGAAAGGAAGTCRAACTCACCACCACTAGAGGTACGAAGAGGAATTTTTACTCTAGTCTGGTCGAGTGACTCATTTAGCTGAGACATCTGCTGGTCGGTAGGAGTACAAGAGATAGGGTGATCAGGTACCCACTCTAGTCGACCGCATGTTGTTGATGGAATATGAAGTTGATGTTTTGAAGTAATCACTACCTGAGAGGTAGAATCTTCAGATAAAGGTTGTTGAGGGATATTGTACAATACCTTCAAGTTTCCTTCTTCAGTGACCGTCTTGCCTTTCGACTTGGGGTCTTGGTTTCCTGATGGAGTAGATTCACCTTTCCTTTGCTCCCTCTGGGATGCAGAATCTCTAAGAGCAACTCCCTTGGTGACGGTTGATGGATTCTTGTACTTGATGGTAAAGTCATCTTCATCGTCGTCGTCATTGTCGCCATCTAGATCACTTTCGGGGTTTGGAATGGTAGGTTCATCATCATCATCATCATCTTCATCTTCATCATCATCATCACCAGCAGCAGTGATGGAAAGAGCGTCATCCCTAGGGATGGCATCGACATCCTCAGCTGGAGCAGCTTCGGTGGTCGGGATTACAAGAGTAGCAACCGCTTCAGTTCTAGCAGCCTCAGCTTCAGCTGCAACTGTAGCTGATACTGGACCAACAGCCTGAGAAGGAGCAGGAGCAGCATCGGATGATTCACCATCATTGGACCTCATCTCCCCTCTCTGGCTAAGACTTCAGAGAATTGGCCAGAGAGTTTGTCCAAGCGCTGACGCTGGAGAACTATTACATCCCCTAGCCTTGAAAGAGCACTGGCTAGAGTTGTCGTTGCCTCACGCATCTCATGGAGCTGTGCGCGATCACTAGAAGAGAAAGAAGGTGGGATCACTGAAGCTGGTTGACGGACAACATCCAGGATCTGTTGAAGAAGACCAGTCTGCTGATCGGCGATAGCCTGAGCATCGTTAGCCCTGTTGTGAAGAATAGCAATGGCGTCAGTGTTGGCTTGAACAGCTTCTTGGAGAGTCTGGAGATGACTCTGAACTTCTTCAACGTTCGCCTGGATGGCAAGGAAGCTCGCATCAAGATCACCCTGGCGGGGCATCTCCTAGTCGACTTCATTGATCCTGCAGAGGACGGTATCAACAGCTGGAAGGAGAAGTTTGATATCTGATGACATATCATAGTCATCATCAATATCTTCATCTCCTCCATCATCTTTCTCGCCCCCGTCCTCTTCCTCTCCCTAAGCATCAGGCAGATGCAAAGAAGAAGGACCTGCAAGAGAGGAAGTGTGAGCTAAAGGCTCAAGGTTAGTAGAAAAGAACGGGTAGGAAGATGGAATACCTGAAGGGCCATCAATGACATCAAAGGGATTGTCACTGGTGTGAGCAAAGATGTCGTCGAGATGATGGACATATGTATGCTGAGGAGCATTAAGAGGAGTAGCCTCAGATCTAGTGGTGCACGTTTTAGTATCAGAAAGGACAGTTGTTGATACATCATCGACATATGTAAAGACCAAAGAAGGAGGATAAGAGACGTGGGTGTTCAGCAGTGGAGGCACTGATATTCACACCTTCAGTGATTTGGGTCACTGAGGCGGTTGGGGTAGGTACCACTGATACAACAATGATGGGAGAAATCACTAAAGAGCTAGAAGGGTTAGCTGAAAACGCCTCGGGGATATGGCTAGTTTCAATAACTGAAGCCTTTTGCGAGGCTCTAGCTAGAGACGTGGCTATCCCCTTTTTGGACTTCTTGGCTCTCTGAGGAGAACCAAGAGATGGTTGAAAGGGTCATTTTGAAGGGGTTTTGGTGGCTTGGCTGGACATGGGGGGGTTAACCCCTGTTGCGGCCACCTGAGTAGAAGAGGTAGTGATGGGCACAATAGAAGATAGTGCCACATCACTGTCCCTCAGCTTATGATCCAGAATCCTCGATCCAAGCTTGAAAACCTGGAGGTTTCCTTCCTTGGCGTAGAGATCTTTAAAGATCTTTGCAAACACCATTGAAAGAAACCTGGTGTAAGGCACCACCTTTTCTCGCTGGCGCTTGTTCAGCTTGAGCACCAGGTCATCAAAAATGACCGCAGCGTAATTTATATTGCGACGCTGAATTGCAGATATGGCTATGGTTAAGGCGATCCTAGAGGTCTGGTCCTAACCTCCAGTTTTTTCACCCATGCACTAGATGAAATGAGAAAACAGGTATTGCCAGACAGCTGACATCCTGTTCTTCTCAATCTTTGACAAGGACTTTAGGGGAGCGTTGGAGTCCTTCTTCATTGGCCACTGATAGCCAATGGCGTCGAGAAACTCGATGATCTCGGCAGTGGTTGGTTTGCTGTCGTAGGGGCCCTTAGGAAGGCGGAGAGCCGACCTGAGAGTGGTGACGCCAAAATTCACTTCCATGCTGTTGAAAGTGAAGTTGATCTGCTCCGCTTGGCGTCTGGGCCTGACTTCGACTTCAACAACTTCAGTAGTGAACCAGAACTGCTGAACAAGTTCTTTCACCATGATGGGCTCATGGTTGAGAGCGTAACCCAATCACGTCTGCTTGAGGAAGTCAGCCGCCTCTTGGTAGTCCGCCTTGGATGAAGGTATATCCAACAAGGCAATGTGGTTGTTGGCCTTGATGGAGATCTCATCGATGGAGAAGTTGACATTCTTGGATGCTATCTGTTTGTAACAATAAGAAGTAGAGCAAATAGGTTGTTAGAATAAACCAAGAGTTTTTGGGATAAGAGTATAGAGAAAGTTTTTGAAACAAGTAAAAACTTCTTTTGAAAAATCGTTAAAGAAGAGTTAGGGTTTTTCAAGTGGAATGTGTATTAAGAAACAAGATTATTGTTGATCCTCTCTCTCAGTGATTTGATGATAATCCCTTTTTTCCTTTCACGTTGTATTTATGTTTCTGTATTTTCAGTTCCAACGATCATCACTGAGTATGTTCAGTGATCGCTGAAGAACTTGCTTTGTAAATTCATCAGAGACAACAATACTTCAAGAAGACAACACTCACACCAAAGAACCTTCAGAGAACGTCAAAGACTGAAACTGAAGATTAGAGACTGGCGAGTACATGATCTGAAGCGGTATTCAGTTATTACAAACCTGTCTACATATGTGTGAAGACTGCTCTAGCTTCAGCGAATGATGATGAGACCTCCAGGTCATCCCAGCATTCAGCGATCAAAAGAAGCTTGCTTAGCACGATAGTTGTTGTCTTGTCCTTATGCACACAAAGGATAAACCCATACCCTTGCAAAAGTTAGTACGGTACGGAGCCAATTAGTCGACTCTTTGTCCACCAACTTTAGGCAAGGATGTCTGCTCAAGAATAGTGCTTTTGTACTATTAACTGTAGCRAAGGACAAGCCTTCCTTTTAAGGCTTGACATGCACTCTAAACCTACCATATTGCATTAAATGTTCATTTAATGCACTGGGTATAAATAGAAGTGTTTTTTCTCTTTGCAGAGTGCGTGCATCACTCTTCAACCTAATTCTTACTTCAAGCATCCTCTAGCTCAAGTAAAGGATCTATCATATAGCATTCTCTTTTATGTGTTTGCTATAGCTTCGTGTGCAACCAAAGATTGTTTAGATAGATTTTTCTTTACCTTATCTTTCCGCAAACAGTCTTATAAAATCTGTATTGATCTTCTCTATCAATATATATTTTAAATTTGAAAACATTGTGTTTGTATTCATCCCCCCCCTTCTACAAACTGTTTCTTATCTTGTAGACCCTTTCGGGACCAACAAGTGGTATCAGAGCAGTGTTTTCTTTCTTTCCTTGTGTTTTGTTATTTCTCTGTATTAATTTATCTCTCCTTAGATAACTTACTGCTTTCAAATGGCTTTACATATTACAAACACACACACAAAAGATAATAGCTCTCTTGCCAAACCTCCCTGGTTTGTCCGTGACAACTTTTGTCTCTGGATGAACCGGATGTCCCTCTTTCTGGAAGGTGTGGATCCTGAAATTCCACATTATATAGAAAATGGACCACATAATCCATTTGCTATTGTTCCGGCTGTTCCAGCAATAGCTACGACTGCCGCGATTCCTGAACGGCAGATTCCAAAGCTTCCACATCAATGGAGCAATGAGGACAAGAAGAAAATAGCTATAGACACGCGTGCTCGGTCTATAATA
>NW_020202266.1:0-1920 GCF_001531365.2 Cynara cardunculus var. scolymus
TGCTTTGTATGGTGACGTTTTCTTTTTACTGTCTTTATAAAATTGCCTGGGGAAACTCTTCCCCTTTCAGTAGACTCTTTATAAAGAAATGGGCCTATTGAACCAATCAGGGTCCAACGAGATTAATTGTGATCCATTTAGTGACATTTTGACAAAAATGACTCCATGAAAAGAAATGCGCACATTCTACCTACTAGGACCAAATGGACCCATTATGGACCCGTAAGGACCATTCGACCTCAATTAGTCACATTAACGTCTAGTTGTACTAACTACGTATAACTAGAAAATGTCGTGTTTCTTGGGATAGGGTCTACTTACCTATACAAAATGGTGGTCTTGGTATGAAAAGACTAGCGATTTGGAATCGGTGCTTACTCTTTAAACATATTTGGGTATTCTGACTCGAAGAAATACTATGTGGGTCTCTTGGATTCAGTCTCATTGTATTCGGGGAAGAAATTTTTGGACAATAAAGAAGAGGAATGAATGGTCGTGGCTTCTCCGGAACCTTTTAGAGTTATGACCTCATTGTAGACAGTTTTTTATCTACAATGTGGGAAATGGTTTATCTACGCATGCTTGGGAAGACACGCGAAGTGAATTTGGTCCCCTTATTCAATTGCTGTCTTACAGATTTATAAATGGTCAGGGCTTTCATAATAACTCTACGGTTTATGATCTAATGCAACGATTTGGCACTAATTGGCCGGTGGAATGGATACAACAATATCCCCAGCTGCAAAGTATTATGATACATTCTCCCATTCAAATTGAGGATACAATCAGATGGCTTGATGCTAATCATTCTCGGGAAAATTTTGAGGTTAAAGTGGCATGGCAAACATTACAAGAAGTTGGGCCGATTGTGCATTGGTACAAGGTGGTATGGAATAAAGCATACATACCTAAACATGCTCTTTGCATGTGGATGGCTTGTTAGAATAAATTACCAACCCAAGATCGCATCAGTCAGTGGAAGCATGAACCTCCAGACTTGAAATGTGTGTTCTGTAAATTAGTGATTGAAACGCACAATGACTTATTTTTTGAATGTATCTACTCGAGTAGTATTTGGGAGGTTATTAAAAAGGAAGTTGGATTAAAGAATTGTCTGAATAAATGGGAGGATATTCTAAACAGGGGTTTTTCACGAAGGTTGAAATCATGGTCTACGGTTCAAAAACTTGGTATATCGGCTACTGTATACCATATATGGAGGGAAAGGAACAGAAAGTTCTTTGACAATTACAACCATGCTGGAGACAAAGTTGTGGCGGAGATCAAGATGCAGATCCTTCAACGAATGGCGTGGAAGACAAGAAAGAATCCCACAAGAATCAATGACGTGTGCTAATGTGGATAATGAATTTTTTCGGTTCTGGAAGATATTGGTGATTTGCACCTTTTATTTGTTGGCTAGCTTTATTTCTATGATTTGGTGTATTTCTCTTTGTCTTTTTTGGCTTCTTATGGCTTGGTTTGTGAGTCAAAGTTGTCGTAGCTGTTCTTGCTGATTTGCTCTTTGATGGTTTTGTTTTTCCTGTTCTTCATAAAATTGCCTGGGGAAATTCCCCTTTCAGTATACTAACTACGACTCATATAGTATCATTTTAACCCAACTAGACTCATCAAGGAGAAATGGGCCCAATATGCCCATTAGGGTCTGATGAGACTGATCATGACCTAGTTAGTGTCATTTTGAACCAATTGGACGTCCTAAGGATCAAGTTGTTGGTGCTGTTCAATCATAAGAACTGACAACGCTGTCGGATCCCAAGCAATAATAATACGAGTTCCTTGATCACACAAACTTCCATTTGAGATCCACCTCCAATTTCCAAAAACTTTACCACACACATCCCCCATATGACTATTTATAACTTTGGACTCAATGATACAACATAAAGAAAGATTCTT
>NW_020202266.1:2595-4388 GCF_001531365.2 Cynara cardunculus var. scolymus
ACATTTCGAACATTGAGACGGCACCCAGTCATATTCCAAAACCACCTTAATCACATCTTCACCATCGCCCGACAGCCTAGGAATGACAACTTCAATTTGCTTCTGAATAGCACCTACGGCCCAGACATCCACCAAAACTTTAGCAAAATTAGTACGACCCCACGCTTTATCACATGTACTAGCAGTACAAGCATCGAACCGCAAAGGGACTCCAACTGCACTAGCAATTCGGCTAATGCCCTCTCTATTAAAAGCAACCAGAGGAATATTATAGAATTTAATCCATAACGGACAGGATGTATGTTCAGGCTTTGTAAGTCCCTTTGAAGGATCCCATGTAGAGACAAAAAGAGGCCTCCCACGAATCATGAGGGGGGACGACTCAACCACTTGATTGCAACCACCATTATCATTAAATCGAAAGAAGAAATACCCAAGGTCGTTTACCATAGCATCCATAAGCCTAAACTTGCCCCAGGCATTTTTAACCGCATGCAGAACAATTGGGAAAGGAAGACGAGGTCCCAAAAAGTATCCATAAAGAACCGACTGGAAAGATTTCGCCATGTCCCTCATAGTTTCCAAAGAAAATTCGATCCTCGGTTTCACACTTTTCTCAACCGGGTAGTACGTCAAATCATGATTAAAAGAGCCACCAACAATTTCAGTAAACGACTTTTTATGGGTTATACTACTCCCACCCAAAACTGCAGGTGATATGCGCTCCCACACCGAAACCCTTTTAGTGGGACCAGAATTGCCCTTAATCCCCTTCAAACTTACCTCCTGTTCACCTCCATGCACATGATTCCCATGCATGTCACCAGAAAACGTATCTCTAAAAATGACCTCAGCAAAATCCTTAGGACTTCGGATCCTCCAAGATAGCATCCGCAAAGTCAATCATTATACCTCACGACAAGAAATACCTAGTTCCCCCTATCCCTAGTCAAGAAGTCGTGGTGCTGAAACCCTTAAAAAGCGTTCTCAATTAAAATAAACGAAGACCCCACAAGGAGGTGCTGAATATTCAATTGAGTAACTTAATAAAGTCAACGAAGACCATATAAACACTTGACACAGGAAATAAGAAAAACTAGATAAAACGAAAAAAGAAAACAACGACAAGGGAGCCAAAAATGAACAAGAGCAAAACGACACTAAACCCTAGCAATCAAATGCTATGGGTGTAATACGGGTATGGATAGGCGTGAGCTTTGGCGAGAGTTTGGTGAATTCCATGTGTTTAATCGACGGAAAGCATGGGTCGCGATGGGCGATTTTAATTCAATGCTTTTTCCCCATGATGGGCTAGGGGGTTCCTCTAGGAGAAACTCTGACATGGAGGAGTTTCATCTCTGTCTGGAAGAGGCGGAATTGTTTGACATTTCGTATCAAGGATGCCAATTTACTTGGATACCGAAACCTTCGGGGGGTGATGGTATTATGCGCAAACTTGATCGTATACTGGGAAATTCTGCGTTTAACACTAGATTTGGGGATGCTTCAGTCTACTTTGAACCGAGGGGGATTTCTGATCACTCTCCGGGTATTCTTTCTTTTAAAGTTGGTAGACGTCTTCGCCAGCGGGGATTTAAATTTGATTATTTTGTGACATCTCATAAGGATTTCCTTGTTTATGTGGAGGAGGTGTGGAAGAAACCGCAGAGAGGATCTTATATGAAGAGGGTACTTCGGAAATTGAAAGCTCTGAAGGTGGTTTGTCGGCGTCTCCGGAATTCGTATGGTTGTTTGGATAAAAGGGTAGTTCAGTTAAAGACGGAGCTTGATGT
>NW_020202266.1:7076-14190 GCF_001531365.2 Cynara cardunculus var. scolymus
TTTGTATTGGTGACGCTTTTTACTGTCTTTATAAAATTKCCTGGGGAAACTCTTCCCCTTTCAGTGGACGTCCTAAGGAGAAATAGCCTATAATATCCTCTAACACGAAATGGACCTAGTTAGTCTCATTCACTTCTCATTAGACTAATTGTGACCGATTCAGTACCATTATAACTCAATTAGACTTCTTATAAAGAAATGGGTCTATTAAACCAATTCGGGTCCAATTGGATTAATTATACGATCCATTTAGTGTCATTTTGGAAAAAATGGTTAGATTAAAATAAGTAGGCACATTTTTCCTACGAGTACCAAATGGACCCAATAAGGACCCTTAAGAACCAATATACCTCAATTAGTCACATTAACGTCTATTAACTTATGAATAGACTAATTTTGACCCATTTAGCACCATTATAACTCAATTAGACTCAAAATGGAGGAATAAGCCGATTATACTCCCACCCCTCTTAATTCTGTGGTCAAAAACTTTCGGATGCCAAGAAGGGGGGTTTTGTTAGACCCTGTGATAGCCCCCAACAAATATGAAGTTCTGGAGCAGTTAGATGAGGAGGAAAATCTTGTTGATCACCAAGTAATCACGGATAAAGATCCTGTTGCGAACAATTTGAATATGAACAGGAGGGAGCAAGGGTTTGACCAGGCCTCTTCATCATGCTAAAATTTGCAACTTGGAATATTCGGGGACTCAATTCTCCGTTAAAGCAAAATGAGGTAAAGTCTTTTATTCATTGTAATGATCTTAGTTTGTGTGCAATTATTGAGTCTCATGTGTCTAAGGACTCTCTTAAAAGTGTGTGTGCCAAGCTTTTTGGTCGGTTGGCTTGGATTTCTAATCATACTGTATGTGTGTCGGGTACACGTATCATCCTTGCTTGGAATTCCCGTATTTTAGATGTTATGGCTATGGAGGTTCAGAATCAATTCCTGAACTGTAAAGTTTTTTTAAGAGGTGGTCAAGATGCTTTCTTTCTGTCTTTGGTCTATGGTGCAAATGCATGTACTCCTCGAAGAGAATTGTGGTCGGGTTTAAGGAAATTTAAAGTCTTGATTGGTTCCAATCCATGGATAGTAATGGGAGATTTCAACTCCATGTTATTTCCTCATGATGGGTTTGGAGGGTCTTCTCGCCGTAATATTGATATGTCTGATTTTTTTGCGTGTGTGGAGGATGTCGAAATTTTTGATATGCAATATACTGGTGTTCATTTCTCTTGGAATCAAAAGCCGAATTCTAAAGGGGGAATCATGCGAAAACTTGACAGGGATATGGCTAATGCAGAATTCACTTCTAAATTCCATGATGCTACTGTTCATTTCCATCCTGCCGGACTTTCGGATCATTCACCGGTGGTTCTTTCTTTTAAAGGCGGTTTACGGAAAACGAGGTATGGGTTTAAATTTGATAATTTTATGGCTGAGCACCCGGATTTCTTGAAGATTGTTAAGGAGGAATGGTCTAATTATGTTGAGGGGACTTTTATGTTTAAGGTAACTTCCCATTTAAAGGCTCTAAAGGTCCCGCTTCGTAGGCTTCGTAATACTTTAGGTAATCTTGGCAAGAGGGTTTCGTTTCTAAAAATTGAGTTAGACCGTGTTCAACTGGATTTTGATAAAAATCCCTGTAATGTTGAGTTGGGGTTGGAACTTGGTCATCTTCGTATTGCTTACCAAAATGCTTGTTGGGATGCGGAGTGTGCTGCTAAGCAACAGGCAAAAGTTAAGTGGTTGAATGAGGGGGATTTGAATACTAAATTCTTCCATCATGTGATTAAAGAACGGCATCATTCCAACTCCATTCAATTGGTATGCACTAGTACTGGTGAGTTTGTTCATGGTGATGATGTTCCTAATATTTTTGTTGAATATTTTCGAGATTTTCTTGGCCTTCGGTATGAGTCTCCTGACCCGATTATGCCCGAGAACTTATTCACGAAAAAGTTTTCACCCTCGGAGGCTAATCATATGATACGGCCGATTCTTTCTGAAGAAATAAAAAATGTTATGTTTAGTATTGGTAATCATAAAGCTCCTGGATCGGATGGGTTTTCTTCGCGGTTTTTTAAAGCTTCTTGGGATGTTGTTGGGCGAGATGTGGAGATTGCAATTCATAATTTCTTTTATCGAGGTAACCTCCCGAAGGAATTAAATCCTACGCTTATTTGTCTTATTCCTAAATCTGTTAATGCTTCTAAGGTTACTGATTACCGACCTATAGCTTGCTGCAATGTACTTTATAAATGCATTATTAAAGTCATTGTAAACAGAATGAAGGATTCCTTGGATTCTTTGATAGATAAGGCCCAATCGGCCTTTATCCCGGGTAGGAAGATTTCGGATAATATTCTTATGGCTCATGAGCTTGTTTCTGGGTATCAGACTTCGGTAGGTCCTCCTCGATGTGCTTTCAAGATTGATATTAAAAAAGCCTATGATATGGTAGATTGGAGGTTTCTCATTATTATGATGCAGGGCTTAGGGTTTCACCCGGTTCTGATTCAGTGGATTAGGGAAATGGTGTCCACTACTTCCTACTCGCTTGCGATTAATGGTGAATCTTATGGTTTTTTTCATGGTGGAAGGGGTCTTTGGCAAGGTGATCCGTTATCTCCGTATTTATTCACGATTATTATGGAGGGATTTTCTATGCTCCTTAAGACTTGTATCAGGGAGGCTTCTGATTTTGAGTACCATCGCGGTTGTGAGGAGCTGGATATCACTCATCTATGTTTTGCAGATGATTTATTTGTGTTTACTAAAGGTGATGTTCATTCGGTGGAGGTTCTTAAAAAAGCTCTCTCTCTTTTTCAACATCGTTCAGGCTTGGGAGCCAAGTCTTGAAAAGAGCGAAATTTATTTTGGTAATATGCCCCATTCTATTAGGGAGGCCATTCTGGTGTGTCTCCCTTTTAAGCTTGGCTCTTTTCCTGTTCGTTATCTGGGAGTGCCACTTTCTCATGCTCGTTTGAAAATTAGTGACTATAGACCTTTGCTTGCTAAGGTTAAAAGTCGTATTTTTAATTGGAAGACTAAGTTTCTCTCGTTCGGAGGACGTAGGCAACTTATTATAGCGGTCTTACAATCGCTTCAATTGCATTGGCTGTCTGTTTTCCTTTTTCCGTCGGGTGTAATTCATGATATTGAATCGATCTTCCGGAAATTTTTATGGGCTCCAAGGGATGATCCACGTGGGCGGTGTAGATTATCGTGGGATGTGGTGTGTCGTCCTCAGGAATCGGGGGGTCTTGGTATTAAACGGTTGGCGACTTGGAACAGGGCTTTACTTGCTAAACATGTTTGGGATATTGTTCGCCATCATAATTCTGTATGGGTTCGGTGGATTTATAGTCATACTCTTAGAACCAACCACTTCTGGTTAGTTCGGAAAAATTCTAATTGGTCCTGAGTTTTCCGTAAATTATTAGACATAAGGCTTCATGTACGACAGTATTTTGTGTCTCAAATTGGTGATGGTACGGATACTAATGCTTGGGAGGATTCTTGGCTTCCTTGTGGTCCTCTTTTGGCTTTTATGACTTATCGGTTTATCTATTCTTGTGGTTTTTCTCCTGCTACTACGGTTCGTGAGCTTGTCATGAGATTGAATGGAGTTTGGCCTGATGATTGGTGTGCCAGGTTTGATGTGCTTAATTCTTCTCCTTTACCTTTATTAAATGATTCTCTTTCGGATCATGTTCTTTGGGGGGATGATTTTACTTCTTGTTCGAGATTTGAAGTTCGTAATGCTTGGGAATCGTTGGATGGTTCTTATCCGGTTGTACCTTGGTATAAATCGGTGTGGTTTTCTGGTCATATTCCTAAACATGCTTTTTGTTTATGGCTTGCATGCCAGCAACGTCTTCCTACTCAAGACCGTTTACTTTGGAAGGATGAACCTCCTGACCTAGAGTGTTCGCTTTGCGGTCAGAGTGTGGATAGCCATGCACATTTATTTTTCCAGTGTACTTTTGCTCGTGAAGTATGGGGCAACGTCTTACGTATTGTTGATTTGACTACTATGCCTTATGTGTGGGATCAAATTTTGAAAGCTATTTCGGATTCTAATCATCGTCCAAAGCGGTTAGAGCAGAAACTTGCGGTAGCGGCTTCGGTTTATTTCATTTGGCAGGAACGGAATAGAAGACTTTTTTACTGGGGATCGTCGGAATGTCGAGCAGATTATTCAAGCCATTGTTCAGACTGTTGACATTCGTGTGGCTTGGTTGGAGAAAYGGTTGTTGGSCAATACTGGTTGATTTTTATGGGTTTTTGTTGTGTTAGGGGAGCTTTTGTGCGTTTTAAGCTCCTTTTCTTTATATTTAGTTGTTTGTTTGAGTCGGTTGGGCTTTGTTTGTTTTGGCTTTTGGTGGCTTGGTATGGGGTTTTTCCAAGTCATTTGTTTTTGTTGCGTTGGTAGTGGTCTGTTAATTGGTTGCTTTGCTATAATTTTTATTTATGGTTTATAAAATTGCCTGGTTTCTGTTAAAAAAAAAGGTCTGATCAAACAAAAACTAAACTAGACTCTAGGGTTTGACCACGTTTGAATTTTTCTCTCAAGGTGTGCGATCATGGTGTTGGACGTTTGCTTGGGTTGATCGTCGAGGATCCTGATCTGAGTTTTGGATGTGCATGGTTGCATAATTCTGGTCGTCTCCGTGCTTGCTGTGGTGATTTGTTTTTGCTTTCGGTTTTGTCTAATCGTTCGTGAAGGAGTGTGATCGTGATCATTGGGGTTTGTCTTTGATTGCGGTTGGATTCGTTTTCCTTGATTTCCTTGTTTCACTTGTTCGCTAACGAAGGAGGAGGCATTAGGGTTTCGTCCAGGCTGCTTTCATTAGGGATTCTGCATTCGTTTGATCTTCTGTTGGTAATTTCGTTTTGGTGTGGCTGTGTGTTTTGTTACGGCTTAGATTTAACGGCTAGGGTTTAGCCGTATAGACCTGCTGCTTGTGGCTGGTTTTGGTATTAGGGTTCCAGTTGTTTGCATTTTGGTTGTTGTTAATCACTTGTTGACCCTATTCCTGCTTGTTATAAGAGTGCTAGGGTTCCGCTTTGCTGCTGTCGTTTTTAGAATTATCCGGTTGTTGTGTTTTCGGTTTGCCTTTTGATATTATGATCTGGTGGATTCTTCTGGTTGGGTGCTGCTGTTCTCTTTTTGGAAGTTGTATCTGCTATGTTTGGCCCTCGTCGTTTCGTTTGTAAGGCCAATCGGGTTTTGTTAACTTGTTGAGATTGTCTTCTTACAGAACGGGTGGTTTCTATGATTTTATGTGATCGTTTGTATTACATTCAATCTTGCTGTCTTTGCTGTTGATTGCTATCTCTCTGGTTAATCTCGTTAGGGCTTCTGCTGGTCGAAACTGTTTGGTTTATTCTTTTGTGCTACTGTTTATCCCGTCCTTTGTCGTTATAAAGGACATGCTGTTGTCTTGCTGCTTTGTTGGCTATTGGGTGGTTTTTGCTACTGGTTTTACTTTGTTTCTGCGTTGGGGCTGCTGGTTATGATTTTGTTCTGCTGGTTGACTGCCTTTCTGGATGCTGTTTCGTTTGGATCCAGTAGGCACTGTTAGATTTAGCTCCTGTGTTATCGCATTACGCATCCTCCAGGTTTGATTTTGGCTGCTGTTTGGCTCTGGTAATTAGCTGCTGTTTTGGGATAGCTCCTGTCATCTCTTGTGGCTGTGAGGGTGGTTGATTTGCTGTCCGTTTCTTTTGGAGTTAGCCGTGTGGTTTTTTTGCTGCAGGTCCGATTTCTTACTTCAGTCTGCTGTTGGGTTAAGTTCCCTGCTGCGTGCTTTCCAGTTTTTGTTCTTGTTTGCGGGTTTGTTCAGGTTCTGCTGCTGGTTTTGTTTTGGTGAAGTTATTTCCTGTTTTCTTCATCCATACTAAGTGTTTCTTGGGTCTTCGTCTCTTTCGTTGAATACCCTTGATAGATATTCAGCACCTCGGTCTCCGTGGTCTTCGTCTATCTTATTAAGGGTGCTAAACGTTAGTTTCAGCACCACAGCTTCTTAGTGTGTGTGATGGAAATGGGGGATGATTCGGCCCCTCTTACTAATGTTCCTAGTCGAATTTCCGTTTTTGATAGACTTACTTCTCAAGGCAATAACTCTAGTGGTATGGAAAAATTAAACTATGTGAAAGCGGTGGGTAATTCGATTGCCATGGATCTCAAATTTTATCCATTAGCTGATAAAAAAAAATGTTAGTGTGAAAATTCCAATTGAAATGGCTAAGGAGGCTGCTAAAGCATATAATTCGGTTTTGTATGGATATTTTATGGGCCCTCGTATTCCGTTTCCTATAGTAAAAAAATTTGTTTGATCGGCCTGGGGAAAGTATGGGTTCAATGATGCAATGCTAAATGAGTGGGATTTTCTTTTTCAAGTTTAATGACGTTGGAGGGTGTGACCAGGCTATTGAAGCTGGGCCGTTAATGATACGCGGTATTCCTCTTTTTGTATATCGTTGGGATCCCTCTAAGGGGTTAAGGAAACCGGAATATTCTTCTTGTCCCCTATGGGTGAAATTACATAATATTCCATTGGCTGCTTTTAACAAGGAGGGTGTTAGTCGCATTGCGAGTGTATTGGGTGTTCCGAAACAGATGGATGCTTGTACTGCCTCCATGTGTGAAAAAGCTTGGGGAAGGCCGAGCTTTGCTAAGGTTATGGTAGAGATTTGGGCTGTGGGAGAGTTGAAAAGGCAGATTGATGGAGACCCTACCAAAAAGAAGGGAGATAAGCAAGAAGGAAATATAAAGCTGGATGGCAAAATGTATAAAGATGATCCACTTACAGCAATGCATGGGCCTATGACACGCTCAAGAAGAAAGAAGATGCAAGAAGCTTTAGCCAATCTCATCATTTCAGCCCCTTTGGAAGAAATCCAAGACGTCAAGCCCAATTGGAAGAATTATCATGTTGTTGGGCTGATTTCTACATATTTGGACTATCCTTGAAGGCCTAAGATATCAATTTCGTTTTTCCCTTTTAATATAATGAAAAAGTCAATAAAAAACTTATGTTAGTCATTATTATAGGAAATCCTAAGAGTTTAGGCCTTAAATAGTGTATTTAAGTTCCTTAAATTT
>NW_020202266.1:14570-25241 GCF_001531365.2 Cynara cardunculus var. scolymus
GTTGGGTTTTATATACCCTTCGTTGTTGGATTCAAGACTAAGAAGTTGGGTCCAAGGGAGTACACGAGATCATACAAGAACGGTCCGACACATACTGAAATCTTTCTTGAAGGTTTCATATCACAGATTGATGTCGAAATTCCAAATATCAATGGTGGTGATGCTGAAAAAGTGAAAATCCAAGTTGAATATCTATGGGAACCGGTCCAATGTGCACATTGTCAGGTTTTTGGTCATAAAGTTTCTTCGTGTGTAAAACCACCTAGTATGAACAAAGGGAAGCAAGTTGATGGGAGGAAAGATGCAGATGGATTTATCAGAGTGGAGAAAAAGCAATGGTGACCGAAAATTGGAAGTAAGGCAAAAGGTAAGGAACCTGAGAATGTACCAAATATCATTCATCCGGTGGATTTAAGAGCAAGCACCTCGAATACGGATCAGTTGGAAATAAGGAATAATGGGTCTACTGGAGTTGTTTCAACCGGTGAGATTGTGAAGAATGCTTCAAAGGAGCCAGGTAATATATCTGTTGGTTCTGGGTCTTCTTCTTCCCAATCTATCAATTCTTCTTCCCATTCTCGGTCTACTCCTACCCCTCTCATTGATTCTGTGGTCAAAAACTTTCGGTTACCAAGAAGGGGTGTTCTGTTAGACCCTGTGGTAGCCCCTAACAAATATGGAGTTCTGGAGAAGTTAGGCGGGGAGGAAAATCTTGTCGATCACCAAGTAGTCATGGATAAAGATCCTGTTGCGAACACTTTGAATATGAACCGGGGGGAGCAAGGGTTTGACCATTCCTCTTCGTCATGCTAAAATTTGCGACTTGGAATATACGGGGACTCAATTCCCCGGTAAAGCAAAATGAGGTAAAAACTTTTCTTCATTGAAATGATCTTTGTTTATGTGCAATTATTGAGTCTCATATGTCTAAGGACTCTCTTGAAAGTGTGTGTTCCAAGCTTTTTGGTCAGTGGGCTTGGATTTCTAATCAAGTTGTGTGTGTCTCGGGTACACGTATTATCCTTGCTTGGAATTCCCGAATGTTAGATGTTCTGGTTATGGAGGTTCAGAATCAATTCCTGAACTGTAAAGTTTTTTTAAGGGGTGGTCATGATGCTTTCTTTCTGTCTTTGGTCTATAGTGCATTTGCACTCCTCGAAGAGAATTATGGTTGGGTTACGGAAGTTTAAAGTCTTCATTGGTTCTAATCCCTGGATAGTTATGGGAGATTTCAACTCCATGTTATTTCCTCATGATGGGTTTGGTGGGTCTTCCCGTCGTAATATTGATATGTCTGACTTTTTTGCTTGTGTGGAGGATGTAGAAATTTTTGATCTGCAGTATACTGGTGTTCATTATTCTTGGAATCAAAAGCCGAATTCTGTTGGGGGAATCATGCGTAAACTTGACAGGGCTATGGCTAATGCAGAATTCACTTCTAAATATCACGATGCTAATGTTAATTTCCTTCCTGCTGGACTTTCGGATCATTCTCCGRTGGTTCTTTCTTTTAAAGGAGGTTTACGGAAAACGAGGTATGGTTTTAAATTTGATAATTTTATGGCTGAGCACCCGGATTTCTTGAAGATCTTTAAGAAGGAATGGTCTAATTATGTTGAGGGGACTTTTATGTTTAGGGTAACTTCCCACTTGAAAGCTCTTAAAGTCCCGCTTCGTAGGCTTCGTAATACTTTTGGTAATCTTGGAAAGAGGGTTTCTTTTCTAAAAGTTGAGTTAGACCGTATTCAATTGGATTTTGATAAAATTCCCTATAATGCTAAGTTGGGTTTAGAACTTGGTCATCTTCGTATTGCGTACCAAAATGTTTGTTGGGATGAGGAATGTGCAGCAAAGCAACGGGCAAAAGTCAAGTCGTTGAATGAGGGTGATTTGAATACTAAATTCTTCCATCATGTGATTAAAGAACGGCATCATTCCAATTCCATTCAATCTATCTGCACTAGTAATGGTGAGTTTGTTTACGGTGATGATGTCCCTAAAATTTTTGTTGATTACTTTAGAGATTTTATGGGCCTTCGGTATGAGTCTCCTGACCCGGTTATGCCTGAGGACTTGTTCACGAAAAAGCTTTCACTCTCGGATGCTAATTATATGATTAGGCCGATCCTTTCTGAAGAAATAAAAACTGCTATGTTTAGCATTGGTAATCATAAAGCTCCTGGGTCGGATGGGTTTTCTTCGCGGTTTTTCAAAGCTTCTTGGGATGTTGTTGGGCAAGATGTGGAGATTGCCATCCACAATTTCTTTAATCGAGGTAACCTCCCGAAGGAATTGAATCATACGCTTATTTGTCTTATCCCTAAAACTGTTAATGCTTCTAAGTTTACGGATTACCGGCCTATAGCTTGCTGCAATGTACTTTATAAATGCATTAGTAAAGTCATTGTAAACAGAATGAAGGATTATTTGGACTCTCTAATAGACAAGGCCCAATCGGC
The DNA here is from genome assembly GCF_001531365.2 of Cynara cardunculus var. scolymus. Taxonomy (NCBI): domain Eukaryota; kingdom Viridiplantae; phylum Streptophyta; class Magnoliopsida; order Asterales; family Asteraceae; genus Cynara; species Cynara cardunculus. The sequence continues at coordinate 17,030 of NW_020202266.1, forward strand.
CTTTTTATCCCGGGTAGGAAGATTTCGGATAATATTCTTATGGCTCATGAGCTTATCTTTGGGTATCAGACATTGATAGGTCCTCCTCGATGTGCTTTTAAGATTGATATTAAAAAAGCCTATGATATGGTAGATTGGCGGTTTTTCCTTATTATGATGCAGGGCTCGGGGTTTCATCCGGTTATGATTAAGTGGATTAGGGAGATGGTGTCCACTACTTCCTATTCACTTGCGATTAATGGTGAATCTTATGGTTTTTTTCATGGTGGACGGGGTCTTAGGCAAGGTGATCCGTTATCTCCATATCTGTTCACGATTGTTATGGAGGGATTTTCTATGCTCCTTAAGAATTGTATCAAGGAGGCTTCTGATTTTGAGTATCATCGTGGTTGTGAGGAACTGGACATCACTCATCTATGCTTTGCTGATGATTTATTTGTTTTTACTAAAGGTGATGTTCATTCGGTGGAGGTTCTTAAAAAAGCTCTTTTTCTCTTTCAACAACGTTCAGGTTTGGAACCCAGCCTTGAAAAGAGTGATATTTATTTTGGAAATGTGCCCCAGTCCATTAAAGAGGCCGTTTTGGAATGCCTTCGATTTAAACTTGGATCTTTTCTTGAGAGTTATCTGGGAGTTCCTTTATCTCATGCTCGTTTGAAAATTAGTGATTATAGGCCTTTGATTGCTAAGGTTAAAGGTCGTATTTTTAATTGGAAGTCTAAGTTTCTTTCATTCGGAGGACGTAGACTACTAATTATAGCGGTCCTTCAATTTCAGTTGCATTGGATGTCTGTTTTCCTATTTCCGTCGGGTGTCATTCATGATATAGAATCGATATTCCGGAAATTTTTATGGGCACCAAGGGATGATCCTCGTGGGCGGTGTAGATTATCTTGGGAAGTGCTGTGTCGTCCTCTTGAATCGGGGGGTCTTGGTATTAAACGGTTGGCGACTTGGAACAGGGCTTTACTTGCGAAACACGTTTGGGATATTGTTCGCCGTCATAATTCTTTGTGGGTTCGGTGGATTTATAGTGATAATCTTCGAACTAATCACTTCTGGTTGGTAAGGAAAAATTCTACTTGGTCGTGGGTTTTCCGTAAATTGTTAGACATACGACTTCATTTGCGACAGTATTTTGTGTCTCAAATTGGTGATGGTCGGGATACTAATGCATGGGAGGATTCTTGGCTTCCATGTGGTCCTCTTTCGGCTTTTATGACTTATCGGTTCATCTATTCTTGTGGTTTTTCTCCTGCAACTACGGCACATGAGCTTGTCATGAGTTTGAATGGAGATTGGCCTAAAGATTGGTGTGCTAGGTTTGATGTGCTTAATTCTTGTCCTTTGCCTTCATTAAATGATTCTATTCGGGATCATGTTCTTTGGGGGGATGATTGTACTTCTTGTTCGAGATTTGAAGTTAGAAATGCTTGGGTATCGTTGGAGGGTTCTTATCCGGTTGTACCTTGGTATAAATCGGTGTGGTTCACTGGTCATATTCGTAAACATGCATTTGGTTTATGGCTTGCTTGCCAGAGGCGTCTTCCTACTCAAGACCGTTTACTTTGGAAGGATGAACCTCCTGACCTAGAGTGCTCGCTTTGTGGTCAGAGTGGGGATAGCCATGCACATTTATTTTTCCAATGTACTTTTGCTCGTGAAGTTTGGGATAACGTCTTGCGTATTGTTGATTTAACTAATATGCCTTATGTGTGGGATCAAATTTTGGAAACTATTTCGGATTCTAATCTTCGTCCAAAGCGGTTAAAGCAGAAACTTGGGGTAGCGGCTTCTGTCTATTTCATTTGGCAAGAACGGAATCGAAGACTTTTTACTGGGGATCGTCGTAATGCCATGCAGATTATTCAAGTCATTGTTCAGACCCTTGAAATTCGTATGGCTTGGATGGAGAAAAGATTGATGGGTAATGTTGGTTGAGTTCATGGGTTGTTGCTGGGTTTGGGGAGCTTTTGAGTTTTTTAAGCTCCTTTTCTTTATTTTTAGTTGTTTGTTTGTGTCGGTTGGGCTTTGTTTTTTTTGGCTTCTGGTGGCTTGGTATGGGGTTTTCTGCAAGTCTTTTGCTTTCTTGTTTTGTTGGTACTGGTCTGTTAGTTGGTTGTTTTGTTGTACTCTTTTTTTATGGTTTATAAAATTTGCCTGGTTTCTGTTAAAAAAAAAACACGAAATGGACCAAATATGGACCATTAAGACGCATTCTACCTCGACTGCTCCTATTAATTTCTGATTAGACTAATTTTGACCCATTTAGCACCATTATAACTCAATTAGACTCAAAATGGAAGAATAAGCCGATTATACCCTTTAAGGACTGATCAAACTAAATATTATCCAATTAGTGTTATTTTGACCCAATTAGACTCCTTATAAAGAACAACTAGTTAGACTAACTATGACCATGGAGGGATTAGGGTTTTCTCTCTAGGGTTTGAGCTAACGACGATGGTGAAGATGATGATTACGTTCGTTTGTTGTTGATGTTTGTGGCTCGCTTCCTTCTCGTTTTGTCTTGCTTGGCGTGGATTTCCGGTTTGGTTTTGGTTGTTCACGGTTTGCTTGGTTTTCTAATCCACTTGGCTTTCTTTTTGCGGATTAGGGTTTTGTTAGGAAACGGCGGCTGTTCTTGGTTTTCGTTTCTTCTTGAAGGCTTGTATCCGTTTGGTTTGGATTGCTTTCGATCTTGGTTGGAGGAGAATTGAGATCGTTTTCGTTTGGAGGTGCTATCTTATTGTTTGATCCCGTCTTCTTCCTCAAAGGCCGATTAGGGTTTCTTGGTTTTGGAGGAGGCGGCATTTGGTTTCTTCATTACGGTTTGTTTTCTGGTTGGTTGTTTCTCGTTTGTGTGGTTGAATTTGATTGCTTTCCCCATCCATTGGTGTTCCGTGTGGTTTTCAACACTATCGACCTCTCTTTGGCCGTACGTTGACCCTACGGTTTGCTGATTCGTTTGGGAAGGAGTGATTGATCGTTGGTTATTGCGTAAAGGGTTTTGTTTTGTTTGTTTGAGGTTGTTGCTATCGGTTTTCTAATCCAGGGTTAGGGGTGTTTTGGTGCTCCTTGGCTAGGGTTTGCATGCACCTAGAATTACACGCCAAGGGTCTGCATGCTTTAGTGTGTTTGGCGGGCTGCTTGGTTCTTTTGCTTTAGTGCATCTCTGTGCTTTTTGCTTTGCTGCTGTTTGTTGGTGATTTTCTTGTAGGTGTCAATATTTAGTTTATTTTCCTGCATCAAGTGTTTCTGTGGTCTTCGTCTCCTTTGTTAAGCTTCTTGGTAGAGTATTCAGCACCTTTTTATAAGGTCTTCGTCTACTGTATTAAGACTGCTTGGCTAGGGATTCAGCACCACGGCTTCTAGATTAGGCTTATAGTAAACTAGGTATTCGTGCCTGTTGTCGGAGGATGCGTGACTTTGCGGATATTATCTTGGAGGATGTTGCTCCCCAGGATTTTGCTGTCACAATCTTGGGAGTGAGGGATCCTAGCCCTCCTTTCCATGAGGAACCACTGTTTAAGGCTGCAGTGCCTGCGGAATCAACCCCGAGGGTTTCGGTATGGGAACGTCTTTCTCCGGCGGTTAGGGGTGATCTTGGTGTGGTACCTAACAAATCCTTTGCAGATATTGTGGGTGGTTCTTCTTCGTTTGAGCTTACTTATTTCCCGGTTGAGAAAAGTATGAAACCGCGGATCTGTTTTCCCTTGGATGTTACAAAAGGTATGGCTAAATCGTTTCAATCGGTTCTKTATGGTTATTTTCTTGGTCCCCGTCTTCCTTTCCCCATTGTTTTACGTGCGGTTCAGAATGCTTGGGGAAATTTTGGTCTCATTGATGCTATGGTAAATGATATGGGGTATTTCTTTTTTCGGTTTAATGATGAGGGYGGGTGTAACCAAGTTATTGAAAAGTCTCCCCTTATGATTAGAGAGGGAGGCCGCTGTTTGTCTCTTTCTGGGAACCCTCAAAGGGCCTAAAGAAGCCTGAGCACAATTCTTGCCCGTTGTGGGTAAAGTTTTGTAATATCCCTCTTGTTGCTTTCAATAAGGAGGGTATCAGTCGTATTGCTAGTGCCATAGGCGTCCCTTTGCGTTTAGATGCTTGCACGACATCCACTTGTGATAGAGCTTGGGGTCGCACTAATTTTGCAAAAGTGTTGGTGGATGTGTGGGATGTGGGTGAAATGCAGAGAAATATTGAAGTGGTTATTCCCAGGCTTTCAGGTACTAGAGAGGATATCATCAATATTGTTCTGGAATATGATTGGGTTCCCTCCCAGTGTTCAATGTGTAAAGTGTTTGGTCATCGTACGGCGTCATGTCTGAAAGGGGATATTGCAAAGCCAAGGGTTTCTGAAACAGTCACGGATAAAAGGGGGTTTACAGAGATCAGGCGGAAACAATGGGGGAAAAAGGATACATCAGGCCGTACAGATTTTCAGGCGACATCATCTGGAGCGGTCACAGGTACACATGATACTTTAACTGGGGTTGGTGTTCTAAAAAGGGTTCAGGAGGGTTCCAAACCCTCGGGGAAAGATACAAATGTCAAACATGTTTCAAGTTCTGGGGATTCTACGAATTTGGAGGGGAAGGATAATGGAAAAGTGGACGGACAATTCTGTACGGTGAATGCGGGACGTACACCAAGAGGGAGAGAGGATGTCTCCAATGTTCAAATCTTATCGAAAGGCAATCCGGAGTTAGTGCAAAAGGAGGTGCAAGTTTTTAAACCAAGGAGGGGTAAAGTTCTCGATCTGAAAACTAGCAATCGATTTTCTTCTCTTTCTGACGAGTCTAGTGATGATGACGAAATGGAGATCATTGATACGGAGGAGCATTTAAAGACCAAACGAGGAGCGGATGATCCACCTTCTTTGTCTCAATGATAAAGTTGGCTGCTTGGAATGTTAGGGGATTAAATGGCCTTATTAAACGAAAGGAGGTACATGATTTCATTACTCTCAAACATCTTTCTTTATGTTGCATCATTGAGTCCAAAGTTGTTTACAATCACTTGGGGGATGTGTGTAGTAGTGTCTTTGGTAATTCGAATTGGATTTCAAATGGTTCGGTCAGTGATCAAGGCACTCGCCTAATTATTGCTTGGGACCCGTCGGTTTTATCTGTCCTTATGATTGAGCAGCATCAACAATATGTACATTGTGAAGTTCGAATTTTTGGTCAAACCGTTCTCCCTTTTTATCACTTTTGTTTATGGATGTAATACGGGTACAGAACGGCGTGAACTTTGGCGGGCTTTTGGGGAATTTCATGCCTTCAGTCAGAGGAAAGCATGGATTGCTATGGGTGACTTTAATTCGAAGCTTTTTCCTCATGATGGGTTGGGGGGTTCCTCCAGGAGGAATTATGACATGGAGGAGTTTCATATCTGTCTGGAGGAGGCTGAATTATTTGATATTTTGTATCAAGGGTGTCAATTTACTTGGATCCAGAAACCATCAGGGGGAGAGGGTGGTATGAGAAAACTTGATCGTATTTTGGGCAATTCGAATTTTATCACTAGATTTAGGGATGCTTCGGCTTTCTTTGAACCTAGGGGGATTTCTGACCATTCTCCGGGCATTCTTTCTTTCCGTGTTGGAAGACGTATTCGACAGCGTGGCTTTAAGTTTGAGAATTTTGTGACCTCTCATAAGGACTTCCTTGCTTCGGTGGAGGATGTATGGTCGAAGCCCCAGAATGGATCTTACATGAAGAGGGTTCTACGGAAATTGAAAGATCTCAAGGTGGTTTGTCGGCGTCTCCGCAATTCGTATGGCTGTTTGGATAAAAGGGTTGTTCAGCTAAAGACGGAACTTGATGTTGCACAATTGGCTTGTGATATTGACCCGTTTAATGATTTGCTAAAGGAGGACATCGCTCACCTCTTATTAGCTTATCAAGAAGCTAGGAGTAATCAGGTGGAATTGGCTCGACAAAAAGCGAAGATATCTTGGCTAAATGAAGGGGATGGTAATTCTAAATTCTTCTTTCATGCTATGAAAGAAAAGCGCAATCGGAATCATATAGCCATGATCAGGGATTCGGCTGGCATAATCTATGAGCATCAGGAGGTATCTACGGCTTTCATTTCTCATTTTAAAAGGATTCTTGGTACCTCTAATATTTTGGTTCCTTCATCTATGGGGGATTGTGTGTTTCGTCATTCTTTATAATTATCGGACTCTCTTCATTTAATTCGTCCAATTTCGGATTYGGAAATAAAGGATGCTTTATTTGCTATTGGAAATGATAAAGCTCCAGGCCCTGACGGTTATTCTTCTAAATTTTTTAAGTCAGCTTGGAATGTGGTTGGGAGGGATGTGCTTATTGGGATACATAATTTCTTCTACTCTGGAAAATTGGAGTATCAGCTGAATCATACCCTTTTATGTCTTGTGCCGAAGGTCCCTAATGCTTCTTGTGTTACTGAGTTTCGGCCTATTGCTTGTTGCAATGTGTTGTTGAAGTGTATTAGTAAAGATTATTGCTGATCGGATGAAAGGTTCGCTGCATGTACTTGTTAGTAAGGCTCAATCTGCGTTCATTCCTGGGCGCCAAATCACTGATAATATCTTAATGGCTCATGAACTAGTTGCTGGGTATCAGAGATCGGAAGGAGAACCTAGATGTGCTTTCAAGATTGATATTCGTAAGGCATATGACACAGTTGAATGGAACTTTCTTTTAGAGATGCTGAAGGGAATGGGTTTTCACCCAGTCATGATAAACTGGATCAAGACTCTGATCACGACTCCCTCTTATTCTATTTGTGTAAATGGACAGCCGAAGGGTTTTTTTCATGGTAAACGGGGCCTTCGACAAGGCGATCCTCTCTCCCCTTATCTGTTCACTGTTGTTATGGAGGGTCTCTCGATGCTTCTTTTGAAGTGTATAGAGGAAGTGGTTAACTTTTCGTATCATCAAGGTTGTGCGGATATTAAATTGACTCATTTATGCTTTGCTGATGACTTGTTTATCTTTTCTAAAGGGGACCTTATTTCGGTGGAGGTTATTAAACGTGGTTTACTATTGTTTGAAGAACGATCGGGCTTATCGCCAAGTCTGGAGAAGAGTGAGGTGTTCTTCGGGAATGTTTCAATGGAGGATCAGAGCCATATTCGTGAAAGCTAATCTTTTCGGCCAGGGGTTTTCCCTATTCGTTACTTAGGCGTTCATCTTTCTCCGGTTCGTCTGAAGGTACGTGTTTTTAATCCCCTTGTGTTAAAGATTAAATCTCGTCTGTTAAATTGGAAGAACAAATTCCTCTCTTATGGAGGGCGTTGTCAGCTAATTATCTCAGTTCTCCACTCTATGCAAACATTTTGGATGTCGGTATTCCTTGTACCGGCAGCCACGATTCATGAAATTGAGAAGCTTTTTCGTAATTTTTTATGGAATAAAGCGGAGGGCCAGAGGGGTAAATGTCGAGTTGCTTGGGATTCTATTTGCTTGCCTGTTCAGAGTGGGGGACTTGGTTTGAAAAGACTTGCGACCTGGAATAGGTGTCTTCTTTTCAAACATATTTGGGACATTTTAATGGAAAGAAATACGATGTGGGTCTCTTGGATTCACTCTCACTGTGTTCGGGGCCGTAACTTTTGGGTCATCAAGAAGAGGAATGAGTGGTCATGGATCCTCCGGAGTCTTTTAGACTTAAGACCTCATTGCCGACGATTCTTTATCTATGATGTGAGTAATGGCTTATCTACGCATGCTCTGGAAGATACATGGAGCGAGTTGGGACCACTTATTCATTCTTTGTCTTATAGATTTATCAATCGGCAGGGTTTCCACAATAATTCCACGGTATATGATGTAATGCACAGGTTTGGTTCTAATTGGCCGGAGGATTGGCTGCAACAATATCCTCAACTGCAAAATGTTCTTATTCCATCTCCCAGTCAAGTGGAGGATAAAGTACGATGGCTTGATAATAAAGGTGGTCGGGGTGATTTTCAGGTAAAAGTGGCTTGGAAGACTATACAAGAGGTGAATCCGGTTGTGCATTGGTATAAACTAGTTTGGAATAAAGCTTTCATTCCAAAACATGCTCTTTGTATGTGGATGGCTTGCCAGAAGAAATTGCCAACCCAAAATCGTATAAGCCAGTGGAAGCATGAACCACCGGATTTAAAGTGTGTGTTCTGTAAATTAGTGATTAAAACGCACAATCACTTATTTTTTGAATGCACTTA
>NW_020202266.1:25571-28840 GCF_001531365.2 Cynara cardunculus var. scolymus
GTGTATTTCCCTTTGTCATTTTTGGCTGCTTATGACTTGGTTTGTGAGTCAAAGTTGCCGTAGTTTCTCTTGCTGATTGCTTTTGTATTGGTGTCGCTTTTATTGTCTTTATAAAATTGCCTGGGGAATCCCTTCCCCTTTCAGTAGACTCCTTATAAAGAAATGGGCATATTAAACCAATCAGGGTCCAACGAGATTAATTGTGATCCATTTAGTGTCATTTTGACAAAAATGACTCGATGAAAAGAAATGCGCGCATTCTACCTACTAGGACCAAATGGACCCATTAAGGACCCGTAAGGACCATTCGACCTCAATTAGTCACATTAACGTCTAGTGGTTAAACTTAAAACGCGATTGATGAATTGAAAAAACAAATTTCTATCCTATGGTGGTAGAAGACAACTCATCATCTCTGTCCTTCAATCTATGCAAACTTATTGGATGTCTGTTTTTCTAATCCCGGCGGCTACAATCCACGAAATTGAACAAATTTGCCTCAATTTCTTATGGAATAAAGCGGAAGGGGTCTTGGGAAAATGCCGAGTATCTTGGGAAACGCTTGCCTGTTAAAAATCGGTATGAAAAGGCTGGCGCTTTGGAATAGGTGCTTACTGTTTAAACATATTTGGGATATTCTTACTAGAAGAAGATCCATGTGGGTTTCTTGGATTCATTCAAACTGTATTCGGGGAAGAAATTTTTGGGTGATAAAAAAGAGAAATGAATGGTCTTGGCTTATACGGAACCTTTTAGAGTTAAGACCTCATTGTAGGACATTTTTCATTTCGATTGTGGGTAATGGGATGTCTACGCATGCTTGGGAATACACTTGGAGTGAACAGGGTCCCTTAATCCATTTGATTTCGTATAGGTTCATAAATGGCCATGAGTTTCATAATAACTCTACGGTTTATGACCTCATACAACGATTTGGTAATGAGTGGCCGGATGAATGGATACAACATTTTCCCCAGTGGGAACGGTTGTGCATTGGCACAAGGTGGTTTGGAATAAAGCATACATACCTAAACATGCTCTCTGTATGTGGATGGCATGTCAGAAAAGGTTACCGACCCAAGACCGCATTTGCCAGTGGAAGCATGAACTTCCTGATCTGAAATGTTTTTTTTGCAACTTGGTGATTGAAATGCACAAGCACTTATTCTTTGAGTGCAATTATTCGAGTAGTATTTGGGCGGTAATAAAAAGGGAAATAGGGATCTAGATGTGTCCGGACAATTGGAAGGATATCCTTAATATGGGGATATTGCAAGGGTGGAAATTGTGGTCTACGGTTCAAAAACTTGGTATCTCGGCTATGGTGTACCACATATGGATGGAAAGGAATAGAAAGTTTTTTGACAATCATAACCGTACTAGAGCTCAAGTAGCGGCTGATATCAAGACACAGGTTCTTCAAAGAATGGCACGGAAGACAAGGAAGAAGGTTACGAGAATCACTGATGCTTGATCATGTGGTTGGTGAAGAGTTTCGATTCTGGGAGTTTTTGGTGATTTGCCCTTTCTATTCTTTGGCTTGTTTTACATTTCTTCTTTGGTGCATTTCCCATTGTTTATTTTGGCTTCTTATGGCTTGGTTTGTGAGTCAGAGTTGCCATAGTTTTTCCTACTAATCTGTACTTTTGTTGCTTGCTTTTTCTTACTTTATAAAATTGCCCGGGGAGTTTTCCTTCCCTTTCAGTATACTAACTACGACTCATATAGTATCATTTTGACCCAACGAGACTCGTCAAGGAGAAAGGGCCCCATTATGCCCATTAGGGTTTAATGAGACTGATCATGACCTAGTTAGTGTCATTTCGACCCAATTGGACGTCCTAAGGAGAAATAGCCTATTATATCCTCTAACACGAAATGGACCCAGTAAAGAGCAAAAAAACCCATTCTACCTCACTTACTCTCATTCACTTCTCATTAGACTAATTGTGACCGATTCAGTACCATTATAACTCAGTTAGACTCAAATTGGAGAAAGAAGCCGATTATACCCACTAAGGCCTGATCGAACTAAACCAATTATTGTCATTTTGACCCAATTAGACTTCTTATAAAGAAATGGGCCTATTAAACCAATTCGGGTCCGATTGGATTAATTATACGATCCATTTAGTGTCATTTTGGAAAAAATGGTTAGATTAAAATACTGAAAGGGGAAGAGTTTCCCCAGGCAATTTTATAAAGACAGTAAAAGCGTCACCGATACAAAGCAATCAACAAGAAAAACTACGGCAACTTTGACTCACAAACCAAGTCATAAGGAGCCAAAAATGACAAAGGGAATTACACCAAAACATAAGAAAACCATAAGCCAAAAAGCAAAAGGCAAGAAAAACCCATAAGATCCAAAACCGAGAAGGCACACCACCCATGTAATCACATAACATTGGAATTCATTAGCTTCTTCCTTGTCTTCCAAGCCATCCGATGAAGAATCTGCATCTTGATTTCCGCAATAACTTTATCCCCCGAATGATTGAGATTGTCAAAGAACTTCCTGTTCCGTTCCCTCCAGATATTATATACCATTGCCGATATACCAAGTTTTTGAACCGTAGACCAAGATTTCCGAGTTTGAGTGGACCCTCTGTGAAGAATATCCTCCCAATTGTTTGGACAGTTCGTTAATCCCACCTCCATTTTAATAACTTCCCAAATACTGTTTGAGTAATTGCATTCGAAAAATAAGTGATTGTGCGTTTCAATCACTAAGTTGCAAAACACACACTTTAAATCCGGCGGTTCGTGCTTCCACTGACTTATACGATCTTGAGTTGGCAGTTTCTTCTGACAAGCCATCCACATGCAAAGAGCATGTTTAGGAACGTATGCTTTATTCCAAACTAGTTTATAGCAGTGCACAACCGGCTTCACCTCTTGGATAGTTTTCCAAGCCAATTTTACCTCAAAATCGCCCCGAGAAAGTTTATTATCAAGCCATCTGACCTTATCCTCCACTTGACTGGGAAACGGAATCAGAACACTCTGCAGCTGAGGATATTGTTGAATCCAATCCACCGGCCAATTAGTACCAAATCGTTGCATTACATCTGAAACCGTGGAGTTATTGTGAAATCCCTGGCCATTAATGAATCTATAAGACAGGGATTGAATGAGAGGACCCGACTCGCTCCATGTATCTTCCCAAGCATGCGTAGATAAACCATTTCCCACATTATAGATAAAAATCTCCGACAATGAGATCTTAAGTCTAAAAGGCTCCGGAGAATCCACGACCACTCATTCCT
>NW_020202266.1:30540-37563 GCF_001531365.2 Cynara cardunculus var. scolymus
TCTAGATCACAAGCCAATTGAGCAACATCAAGTTCCGTCTTTAACTGAACTACCCTTTTATCCAAACAACCATACGAATTTCGGAGACGCCGACAAACCCCCTTCAGATCTTGCAATTTCCGAAGCACCCTCTTCATATAAGATCCGCTCTGAGATTTCGTCCACACCTCCTCCACAGATGCAAGGAAATCCTTATGAGATGTCACAAAATTATCAAACTTAAAGCCACGCTGTCGAAGACGTCTACCAACTTTAAAAGAAAGAATACCCGGAGAGTGATCAGATATCCCCCTCGGTTCAAAGAAAACCGAAGCATCCCCAAATCTAGAGATAAATGCAGAATTTCCCAGGATACGATCAAGTTTGCGCATAACACCATCTCCCCCCGAAGGTTTCTGTATCCAAGTAAATTGGCATCCATAGAACTATAACGAGGAGGGGTTTGACTAGGGTTTGACTTTTTCTCTCAAGGAGGCGTGATTGAATGAAGATGATGATGATGTTTTCGTATGCTCCTTGTTGATGTTTATGCATTGTTTTGCTTGGTTATCGTCTTCGGTTTGCTTCGTTCGTATTACACACGGYGGTTTGCGGATTAGGGTTTCAAGGTGACGGYGGCCTTGGGAATTCTTGGCTTTCGTTCTTATTCGTTTTGAAGGATTGCATTCGTTTAACTTGGAGGATTGCGTTTGTTATCGGTTGGAGGTTCTTTCTTATTGTTTTGATCCCGTTTTCTCCTTCAAAAGCCGATTAGGGTTTCTCGGTTTTGGTGGAGGCGGCATTAGGGTTCTTCTTTAAAGGTCGGTTTTCGATTTTGTTTGCTTTGGTTGGTTGTTTCTCGATTGTGTGGTTTGATTTATGATCGCATCCCCTTTCTTTGGTCTTCCGTGTGGTTTTTTCTTCTTGGCCGTACGTACACGGCTAGGGTTTTGGCCCTACGGTTTGCTGATTCTTTTGGGAAGGTGTGATCGATTGTTGGTGCTTGCTTTACAGGTTTTGTTTGCTTGCTTAAGGCTGTTGCTCTCGGTTTTCAAATATAGGGGTACGGGTGTTTTGGTTTTCCTTGGCTAGGGTTTGCATGCGCCTAGTATTACACGACTAGGGTTTGCATGCTTTAGTGAGTTTTGTGGGCTGCTTGGTTCTTTTTGTAATAGTGCAATTCTGTGCTTTTTGCTTCGCTGCGGTTTGTTGGTGATATTTTTGTAGGTGTCAATATTTAGTTTCTTTTCCCGCATCAAGTGTTTCTGTGGTCTTCGTCTCCTTTGTAAAGTTTCTTGATAGAGTATTCAGCACCTTTTTATAAGGTCTTCGTCTACTTTATTAAGACTGCTTGGCTAGGGATTCAGCACCACGGCTTCTTGATTAGGGTTATAGTAAACTAGGTATTCTTGCCTGTTGAAGGTGGATGTTTGACTTTGCGGATGTTATCTTGGAGGATGGTTCTTCCCAGGATTTTGCTGATGTAATTTTGGGAGCGACGGATCCTAGCTTGGTAAATGGCCCTCCTTTACATGAGGGTCTTCAGAAGAAGGCTGGAGTGATTGCAGAATCTAACCCGAGGGTTTCGGTATGGGAACGTCTTTCTCCGGCGGTTAGGGGTGATCATGGTGTGGTTCTTAATAAATCCTTTGCAGATATTGTGGGTGGTTCTTCTTCGACTGAGCTTACTTATTTCCTGGTTGAGAAAAGTCTGAAACCGTGGATCTGTTTTCCCTTGGATGTTACAAAAGGTATGGCTAAATCGTTTCAATTGGTTCTTTATGGTTATTTCCTTGGTCCCCGTCTACCTTTCCCCATTGTTTTACGTGCGGTTCAGAATGCTTGGGGAAAATTTGGTCTAATTGATGCCATGGTTAATGATATGGGGTATTTCTTTTTTTGCTTTAATGATGAGGGAGGGTGTAACCAAGTTATTGAAACGTCTCCCCTTATGATTAGAGGAAGGCCGCTGTTTGTCTCTTTCTGGGATCCTTCAAAGGGCCTACAGAAGCCTGAGCACAATTCTTGCCCGTTGTGGGTAAAGTTTTTTAATATCCCTCTAGTTGCTTTCAATAAAGAGGGTATCAGTCGTATTGCTAGTGCCATAGGCGTCCCATTGCGTTTAGATGCTTGCACTGCCTCCACGTGTGATAGAGCATGGGGTCGTACAAACTTTGCTAAAGTGTTGGTGGATGTGTGGGTCGTGGGTGAAATGCAGAGGAATATTGAAGTGGTTATTCCAAGGCTATCAGCTACTGGAGAGGATATCATTAATGTTGTTCTGGAATATGATTGGGTTCCTTCCCAATGTTCAGTTTGTAAAGTGTTTGGTCATCGAACGGTGTCATGTATGAAAGGGGATATTGCAAAGCCAAGGGTTTCTGATATTGTCACGGAAAAAAGGGGGTTTAAAGAGATCAGGGAAACARTGKAGGCAAAAGGATACATCAGGCCGTAAGGATTTTCAAGCGACATMATCTGGAGCGGTCACAGGTACACATGATACTTTAACTGGGGTTGGTGTTTTAAAACGGGTTCAGGAGGTCTCTAAACCCTCGGGGAACGATACAAATGTCCAACATGTTTCAAGTTCTAGGGCTTCTACGATTTTGGAGGGGAAGGATAATGGAAAGGTGGATGGTCAGTTCTGTACGGTAAATGCGGGACATACGCCAAGGGGGAGAGAGGATGTCTCCAATGTTAAAATCTTATCGAAAGGGAATCCGGAATTAGTGCAAAAGGTGGTGCAAGCTTTTTTTAAACCAAGGAGAGGTGCAGTTCTTGATCTGAACACTAGCAATCGGTTTTCTTCTTTATCTGATGAGTCTAGTGATGATGACGAAATGGAGATCATTGATACGGAGGGGCATATAATGGCCAAACGAGGAGAGGATGATCCACCTTCTTTGTCTCAATGATTAAGTTGGCTGCTTGGAATATTAGGGGATTAAATGCCCTTATAAAACGAAAGGAGGTATGTGATTTAATTACTCTCAAACGTCTTTCTTTATGTTGCATCATTGAGTCCAAAGTTGTTTATAATCACTTGGGGGATGTGTGTAGTAGTGTCWTTGGTAATTGGAATTGGATTGCAAATGGGTCTGTTTGTGATCAAGGCGAATTATTGCTTGGGACCCGTCGGTTTTATCTGTCCTTATGATTGAGCAGCATCAACAATATGTACAATGTGAAGTTAGAATTTTTGGTCAAACCGAACCTCTCTTTATTACTTTTGTTTATGGGTGTAATACGGGTACAGAAAGGCGTGAGCTTTGGCGGGCTCTTGGGGAATTTCATGCCTTTAGTCAGAGGAAAGCATGGGTTGCGATGGGTGATTTCAATTCAATGCTTTTTCCTCATGATGGGTTGGGGGGTTCCTCTAGGAGGAATTCTGACATGGACGAGTTTCATCTCTGTCTGGAGGAGGCAGAATTATTTGATATTTAATATCAAGGGTGTCAATTTACTTGGATCCAGAAACCTTCGGGGAGAGAAGGTGTTATACGAAAACTTGATCGTATTTTGGGCAATTCGGTTTTTATCTCTAGATTTGGGGATGCTTCGGCGTTCTTTGAACCTAGGGGGATTTCTGACCATTCTCCGGGTATTCTTTCTTTTCAAGTTGGAAGACGTATTCGACAACGTGGCTTTAAGTTTGACAATTTTGTGACTTCTCATAAGGACTTCCATGCTTCGGTGGAGGAGGTGTGGACGAAACCTCAGAGTGGATCTTACATGAAGAGGGTTCTTCGGAAACTGAAA
Source organism: Cynara cardunculus var. scolymus (assembly GCF_001531365.2). Lineage (NCBI taxonomy): Eukaryota > Viridiplantae > Streptophyta > Magnoliopsida > Asterales > Asteraceae > Cynara > Cynara cardunculus. The sequence goes on from NW_020202266.1 coordinate 34,282, forward strand.
GCGCTAAAGGTGGTTTGTAGGAGTCTCCGAAATTCGTATGGCTGTTTGGATAGAAGGGTTGTTCAGCTAAAGACGGAACTAGATGTCGCACAATTGGCTTGTGATCTTGACCCGTTTAATGATTTGCTAAAGGAGGACATCGCTCACCTCTTGTTAGCTTATCAAGAAGCTAGGAATAATCAGGTGGAAATGGCTCGCCAAAAAGTGAAGATATCTTGGCTAAATGAAGGGGATGGTAGTTCTAAATTTTTCTTTCATGCTATGAAGGAAAAGCGTAATCGGAACCATATTGCTACGATCAGGGATTCGGCTGGCACAGTTTACGATCATCAGGAGGTATCTACAGCGTTCATTTCACATTTTAAAGGTATTTTGGGTACCTCTAATGTTTTGGTTCCTCCCTCTATGGGGGATTGTGTGTTTGGTCGTTCTTTATCGTTATCGGAGTCTCTTCATTTAATTCGTCCTATTTCGGATATGGAAATAAAGGATGCTTTGTTTGCCATTGGAAATGATAAGGCTCCAGGACCGGGTGGGTATTCTTCTAAATTTTTTAAATCAGCTTGGAATATGGTTGGGAAGGATGTTCTCATTGGGATACATAATTTCTTCTATTCTGGCCACTTGGAGTATCAGCTGAATCATACTCTTCTTTGTCTTGTACCGAAGGTCCCTAATGCTTCTTGTGTTACTGAGTATCAGCCAATTGCTTGTTGCCATGTGTTGTTGAAGTGTATTAGTAAGATTATTGCTGATCGGATGAAAGTATCGCTGGATGTTCTTGTTAGCAAGGCTCAATCTGCGTTCATTCTTGGGCGCCAGATTACTGATAATATCTTAATGGCGCATGAACTGGTTGCTGGGTATCAGCGATCGGAAGGAGAACCCAAATGTGCTTTTAAGATTGATATTCGAAAGGCTTATGACACAGTTGATTGGCAGTTTCTTTTAGAGATGCTGAAAGGAATGGGCTTTCATCCAGTCATGATAAACTGGATAAAGACTCTGATCACGTCTCCCTCTTATTCTATTTGTGTTAATGGACAGCCGGAGAGTTTTTTTCATGGTAAACGGGGCCTTCGCCAAGGCGATCCTCTCTCCCCTTATATGTTCATTGTTGTTATGGAGGGTCTCTCGATGCTTCTTTCGAAGTGTATAGAGGAAGAGGCTAATTTTTCGTATCATCAAGGTTGTGCAAATATTAAATTGACTCATTTATGCTTTGCTGATGACTTGTTTATCTTTTCTAAAGGGGACATTATTTCGGTGGAGGTTATTAAACGTGGCTTACTATTGTTTGAAGAACGATCGGGCTTATCGCCAAGTCTGGAGAAGAGTGAGGTGTTTTTTGGGAATGTAGCAATGGAGGATCAATGYCGTATTCGTGAAAGTTTATCTTTTCGGCCAGGGGTTTTCCCTATTCGTTACTTAGGCGTTCCTCTTTCTCCGGTTCGTCTGAAGGTCCGTGATTTTAATCCCCTTGTGTTAAAGCTTAAATCTCGACTGTTAAATTGGAAGAACAAATTCCTCTCTTATGGAGGGCGTCGTCAGCTAATTCTCTCYGTTCTTCACTCAATGCAAACTTTTTGGATGTCGGTATTCCTTGTACCGGCAGCCACAATCCATGAAATTGAGAAGCTTTTTTGTAATTTTTTATGGAATAAAGCAGAGGGTCAGATGGGTAAATGTCGAGTTGCTTGGGATACTATTTGCTTGCCTATTCAAAGTGGGGGTCTTGGTTTGAAAAGACTCGCGATTTGAAATAGGTGTCTTCTTTTCAAACATATTTGGGATATTTTAAAGGGACGAAATACGATGTGGGTCTCTTGGATTCAATCTCACTGTGTTCGGGGCCGTAACTTTTGGGTTATCAAGAAGAGGAATGAGTGGTCATGGATTCTCCGGAGTCTTTTAGACTTAAGACCTCATTGCCGAAGATTCTTTATCTACAATGTGGGTAATGTCTTATCTACGCATGCTTGGGAAGATACATGGAGCGAGTCGGGCCCTCTTATTCATTCCTTGTCTTATAGATTCATTAATGGACAGGGTTTTCACAATAATTCTACGATATCTGATGTAATGCACATGTTTGGTTCTAATTGGCCGGAGGATTGGATTCAACAATATCCTCAGCTGCAAAATGTTCTTATTCCGTCTCCCAGTCAAGTGGAGGATACCGTCAGATGGCTTGATAATAAATGTGCTCGGGGTGATTTTGAGGTGAAAGTGGCTTGGAAGACTATCCAAGAGGTGAATCCRKTTGTGCATTGGTATAAACTAGTTTGGAATAAAGCTTACATTCCAAAACATGCTCTTTGCATGTGGATGGCTTGCCAGAAGAAATTGCCAACCCAATATCGTATAAGCCAGTGGAAGCATGAACCACCGGACTTAAAGTGTGTGTTCTGTAATTTAGTGATTGAAACGCACAATCACTTATTCTTTGAATGCACTTACTCTAGCAGTATTTGGGAAGGTATTAAAATGGAGGTGGGATTAACGAACTATCCAAACAATTGGGAGGATATCCTTCGCAGAGGGTCCACTCAAGCTTGGAAATCTTGGTCTATGGTTCAAAAACTTGGTTTATCGACAACGGTTTAAAATATCTGGAGGGAACGAAACAGGAAGTTCTTTGACAACTTCAATCATTCGGAGGATAAAGTTATTGCGGAGATCAAGATGCAGATTCTTCATCGGATGGCTWGGAAGACAAGGAAGAAGCTTATGAATTCCAATGGTATGTGACTACGTGGATGGTGTACCTTCTCGGTTTTGGATCTTATGGGTTTTTCTTGCCTTTTGCTTTTTGGCGTATGGTATTGTTTTGTTTTGGTGTATTTTCCCTTTGTCATTTTTGGCTCCTTATGACTTGGTTTGTGAGTCAAAGTTGCCGTAGTTTTTCTTGCTGATTGCTTTTGTATTGGTGACACTTTTTATTGTCTTTATAAAATTGYCTGGGGAAACTCTTCCCCTTTCAGTAAATTGGCATCCWTGATACGAAATGTCAAACAATTCTGCCTCTTCCAAACAGAGATGAAACTCCTCCATGTCAGAATTTCTCCTAGAGGAACCCCCCAACCCATCATGAGGAAAAAGCATTGAATTAAAATCACCCCTCGCAACCCATGCTTTCCTTTGATTAAACACATGAAATTCACCAAACGCCCGCCAAATCTCACGCCTTTCCATACCCGTATTACACCCATAAACAAAAGTAATAAAAATAGGATCTAGTTGACCAAAAATCCGAATTTCACAGTGGATATATTGTTGGTG
>NW_020202267.1:0-2540 GCF_001531365.2 Cynara cardunculus var. scolymus
AGGACGCTTGTTGAAGCTGCCAGAACGATGCTGAATGCCTCTGGGCTACCATTATCCTTTTGGACAGAAGCTGTCTCTGTCGCCTGCTATACTCAAAACCAGTCCTTGGTGGTGAAGCATTTCGAGAAGACTCCCTATCAACTTCTACATAACAGAAGGCCAAACATAAAGTTATTTCATGTGTTTGGTTGTAAATGCTACGTCCTGAATGACAGAGAGCATATGGGAAAGTTTGAGCCCAAGGGGGATGATGCAATCTTCATTGGCTATGCGTGGGACACTGCCGCATACAGAGCCTACATCCCAGGGACTCAAATAATGGTTGTTAGCACAAACGTCAGATTTGATGATTCTTTTCAAGTGACAAAGGATAAGTTCACAAAAGAGTTGAAAATTCAAGCCGACAAATCCCCAAATCCTACAATAACCCAGAACTCGAGCAACTCTTTGCGGAATGGTACGAAGATGATACAGATCCAGAAAGATCCTCTGCAGAAGTTGACCATCCAGATCAAGCATCCAGAGCAAGTCCTTCCATGACATCCATCACAGAAGAAGCTCCCCTCCCTTCATCCTCTGTAACCCCTTCCCCAGATGCTTCTCCACAAGAAGCTGCACCAATAAATGAAAGTCCTCCAGTCTCATCCTCCAATGAAGCTCAAGAACGTAATCTGGATTCTGCATCTCCCCCTTATCTTAAAAATGCACAAGAAGTTGTGCCCTCTGTTCCACCACATCACGTCACTAAGTGGACCCAAAGCCATCCCCAATCTCAAATCGTAGGAGAACCTTCTGCTGGTGTTAGGACGCGAGCAACGATGAATTTCTGCTTATTTACTTGCTATGTAGGAGAAATTGAACCCAAAACAGTTGCAGAGGCTCTGGCTGATACTTTCTAGGTTGATGCTATGCAAGACGAGCTAGTTCAATTTGACATAAATCAGGTTTGGACTCTCGTACCTCTGCCAGCTGGGAAACTTACAATTGGCACCGAATGGGTTTTCCGCAACAAGAACGATGAGCAAGGGGTAGTGATAAGGAACAAAGCAAGGCTAGTGGCTAAAGGGTATTGCCAGGAAGAAGGTATTGACTCTGAAGAAATCTTTGCTCCTGTGGTAAGACTAGAAGTTATTCGTATCTTTCTAGCTTTTGCAGCTCACAGAGGGTTCAAGGTATTCCAAATGGATGCAAATCAGCCTTTCTAAATGGTAAGCTCAAAGAAGAAGTATATGTCAAGCAACCCCCAGGGTTCGAGACTGATAAGCATCCAAACCATGTCTACTTCTTAGACAAGGCTCTGTACGGTCTCAAGCAGGCTCCCAGAGCATGGTATGATCGCCTATCAAACTTTCTCACTACCAATGGGTTTCACAGAGGTACGACTGATATTACTTTATTTTATAGAAAAATGAATGATGATATCTTGCTCGTACAAATTTATGTTGATGTCATTATCTTTGGTGCAACTAACGTTTTAATGTGCAAAGAATTTGAGGTCTTGATGCAGAATGAATTTGAAATGAGCATGATGGGAGAGCTAACCTTCTTCTTAGGTGTACAAGTCAAGAAATCATCCGAAGGCATATTTATCAACCAATCTAAATATGTTCAGGACCTTTTGAAGAAGTACAAGATGCTCGAAGCCTCTCCCATGAGGACCCCCATGGCTCCTGGCCAAAAGCTAAATAAGGACCTTAATGGTCCACCTGTAGAGTGCAAGCTCTACAGAGGTATCATAGGATCTCTCTTATATTTAACTGCCAGTAGGCCTGACATCATGTTTTCCACATGTATATGTGCCAGGTATCAGGCTAATCCTAAAGAGTCACATCTTAGTGCGGTCAAGAGGATCCTGCGTTACTTAAARAAGACACCAACACTTGGACTATGGTACCCTCTGCATTCAAACATTGACATAGTGGTGTACACGGATTCAGACTATGGTGGATGCCAGATTGACAAAAAGAGCACCTCTGGGAGCTGCCAGTTTCTTGAAGGAAAACTAGTTAGTTGGTCGTCAAAGAAACAGAATTGTGTTTCAACTTCTACAGCAGAGGCAGAATATGTAGCTGTTGCAAGTTGTTGTTCACAGGCTCTGTGGATGCAAACCCAACTACGCGACTACGGCTACTCTGTCAACAAAATCCCCATTCTTTGTGATTCAAAGAATGCAATAGCAATTTCAGCCAATCCAGTTCAACATTCAATGACAAAGCATATCGACATAAGGTACCATTTCCTTAAACATCAAGTTGAAAAAGGTAATGTCGAGTTATACTTTGTCAAAAAAGAATTCAATTGGCTGACCTCTTTACAAAAGCCCTAGATAAGAAAAGATTTAATTTTCTTGTTGAAAAAATAGGAATGACATGTCCAGAATCCTAAGTTGTTGGTTGTCTTAATTCTTTATTATTTTCTGTATATGGTTTTCTTTTAAATTCCTTTTTGAATATAATTTCATTTCATGAATAATCTTTTCACTTGCTTTCTTAGTTCAACAGGTTTAACCTAGCAGAGATGTGCACGTTTTGAGGGGGAGT
>NW_020202267.1:2963-8292 GCF_001531365.2 Cynara cardunculus var. scolymus
GTTCTTGTCTATTGATATGGTGCGCGTGGTTCTGTGGATAAGGGTTAGAACCTACACGCGCGTGTCCGAAAAGGGGGCGCACGTCATCAATTGTGCGTCTTCCCAACACAGCGTGTAATATCTTTTTGAGTCGTTTCAACCCAAATCCATTCATCACGACTTTTCGTCAATAAAACGGTTCATTTTAAATCCCTCCCTATAAATACCTCTTTCCCCCCAAATAAAAAACCTTCACCACTCACAAAAATACTCAGGCGAACCTACATCTTGTGATTTCTCAAAGAAAAAACCTGCAACCTGCTACCATGTCTTCTTCATCTGCTTCCGCCCAGTCTGTGAATGTTTCTAGTGACAACGAAGTGACTAAAGCTCAAGCTCTCACATCCCATGCACTGTCATTCGTCCAGAACAAATACGAGAAAGTCATTCTCGTCAAGAAGCCAAATAACTACTACTTCATCCCTTCCACTACAGGTTTTCCCGATTTCACCTTTACTCTACTTGAAATCCTAAGGAACCACCCACTCTACTTTGCCCTATCTGCCACTAAGCCTACCCCCGAATCTTACATAACTCAATTTCTTTTGAGTTCCTATATAACTACCCTGGATAACACCGGCCTGACCATCATTGGATATGCCTCACATCCTATAAATAAATCCCTGGTTCCATTAGAACTAAATGTGGACATATTGAGAACTGCCCTACATTTGCCCACTTTGGAGGATCTTCACTTAAATTCCTATGTTGCGACACCTAATGATGAGGAATTGATTAAATTCCTAGAATTTCACTCATATGCGACCCCTATCACCAAAAGAACTCAATTCAGGTGCAAAGGCCTGCCCCCTGTCTGGAACACTTTGTTTTCCATTGTCAACTGTTGCTTGACAGGGAAGGTGGGTAGCCATGACCAAACCTCCCATGCGATGATCTCTATCGTTTATGGGATACATTTCAACCTTCCCTTGGATTATGCTAATCTGATTTTCGAAGACATGGTCGGCCTAATCAAGAAAAAGTGTGCGAGTCAGAGGGGCGAGAAATCGAAGGTCAAAGCACAGAAAAAGGCCAAGGAGGACATGAACCAACCCAATCTCATCCTTCAACGTTTCCTTGGTCTGGTTTTTGGTGACCTGTTAGCTGCAAAACTCCCCTCTGTGGAGCCAAATGCTAGGCTCTATCCATTCAAGTAGTTTCATCCTACAGAGCATGAGCAAGGGTACAGAAGCCTTAGGCCGTTATCAAGAGCCATGCTCAGGTTTCTAAGCCATGAAGACAGAAAAGCCTATAGACGTGGATTCAGGCGACTAGAACCGGTCCTTGAGACCCCACCATGCATAGGAGTCCCTCTAGGAGAAAAGATTGAAAAAATGAGAGTTGAGGGAAGAATGGAGGAGCCTGCAGAGGCTGGAAAGTTGAGTGAGGAAGCCCCTAGAATTCCAACTCCCCCAACCAAGAAGGCCAAGAAGACACAGAAGGGTGTCGACTCTCCTGTGACAAAGAAGAAAGGGAAGAAGAGGCCTGCAAAAGAAGAAGGCCCAAGTGGACCTCTGCCCAAGCCAAAAAAGAAGAAAACAAAGAAGGCTCAACCATCAGAGCCGTTGGTCACAGAGCCTGTGATCACAGAGGCCGCAGCACAAGAGAGCCCGGCAGAGGCCACTACTCAAAAGCACAGAAGGTTGCGCAAATTTGTTCTCGAAGTTTCCCCATTAGAACAAATAGAGGATGTTCTCGTCAATATCCAAAAGAAGTTCAGAGCACCAATCGACATATCAAAGTTGGGGACAAAAGTCGTCTTAGACGACGAAGAAGAAGTGGAAGAAGAAGTAGGTGAGGGCGAAAAAGATGCCCAAGGCACACAACCTAGCCCACCTCCCTGTGTATCCCACGTTTCTAGGGGCCCTGTTCTAGAGGGATCCCCTATTGAACAAGGCACGTACATGCCGAACCCTAACCAGCCTACCCACGCAGAGGACACTCTTTCGTCCTCTGTGGATCGCACAGCCGGGCAACCACAAACTACTCCTCCATCCTCTCAAAAGGATGAAGGTTTTAATACAAGAGTCCCTTCGCCCAAGGACTCAACACATCCCACAGAAGCATTCGTTGCTTCTTCACACAAGAGTGACTACCCAAAACGTGCTTCAGAGGCACAAGTGAGGTACACAAAGACAGAGGGTCTAGAACGCCCTCTGTCCCCACTAGTTCACTCTGCCATGCTAGGCTCTGAACCTACAAGGCACGAAATCTACAGAACACTAGTAGGCTCTCCTTTGGGAGATGTTCGAGGATCTGGTGGAAGTCCCCGAGCAGACTACGCAATACCAGTCGCTGAGGGCGCCTCACGCTTCGAGGCTACTAAAACACCATGTGTTGGTGGTTTAGGTTCCCAGGATATGTATGTGACAAAGGGGGAGCTCAAACCTTTGCCACAGAAATATTCAATAAGATAGACGAGTTGAAAAGCTTGTTTATCTCCCGATCGATAGCAGAAGACCTCTCACCGATTACAGAGGCTCTGAAGGAGTTGAGCTCAACCACAGCAGAACTCAAGTCTACTCTTTCAACTCTTCAGAGCTCTGTCCTATAGAAAGAGGATCTCTCAGAGGCATTCAAAGCTCTAAACCTCAACCCCTCCTCCATCCAGACTTTGAAGACAGAACTCCCAGAGATGGCTGCTCAATTCTCTGCCGACTTCATCTCTGCGGGCTACACGGATTGCTCCTCTCTCAAAGATGAAATCAAGCAGATGTTTTCCTCTGCGGTAACATACGGTATTGATACCAAGTCCTCAAGGGCCAACATCAATCACCTTGCTACCTGCAGAGAGATTGATGCCATGGTTGAAGCTCTGGGTAATCTCGTGTGCAAGCATACAGACCGTCTTCTCAAAGAAGGCCCGTGCCTCCAATACATCGATCAGAGACTGCACATCACAACTAGTGAAAGAGGGTGATCTCCTCAGAAGCGAGATCTACAGAAGCGTCTTCAAACTGAAGTGGTCAACAGAGATAGACATCAATCACGCCTCTGAGCTTGCAAATGAGGCAATAAAGAAGATGAGGAAGGCGGCCATCAAAATTTTGCAGAGGTTGGAGAAGGCTCCCCTAGATACGTGCAAGGCAGAAGCCAAAACAAACCATGACGATCAAGAAGGTGATGATCGTGATCGTCATGAGGGGGAGAAGAAGGCTGAGAAGAAGCCAGAGCCAAAGAAGACTCCTGCTAGAGGCGTCAAGATCGTGGACTCTACAGCTGCCTTGTTCTCAAAAGGCAAGGAAAAGGCACCAGAGCCTAAAGGCAAAGGTAAAGGCAAAGTTGTAGAGTCACCACAGAAGGGGTCGTCGTCTAGTACAGAGACTCCACAGYCAATAAACGAAGAAGATTACAGAGACGACCCAGCGCTCCTCGAAGCTTTAAAGGCWTCYCTGGCARAGGCTCAAGCCAAGAAGGGCAGAGGCCCCATCCCTCMCAAAGAARGAGAAGGCCCTTCATCACATCTCCCACAAGTCCAAGAAACGTCCACGGGTATGTTTGACGCTCTGCAAGGAACCATCAAACCCATCCTTGCAGAGGGGTCAACCTAGAGGCCAATTCTGGAGGAAGAAGAAGTCAAGGTGCGAGAGTCCGCCATGGTAGGAAGGGTGTAAGAAATTTTCGAATCTATGAGCAAGATTCCAATGCCTAAAGTCAGAACATAGCCCGTTACTACTTTGGAAGAAATTCAAGTGTGGAGTTACTTTACAGTAGACACAGAGCCTCCCTATGATCCAGAGCTCACAGGGATCCCTTCTGCCGCAGCCAAATTCCAGTTCACTAAGCTCACAAGGCCTCGTGAGCAAGTCTTCTCAGAGCACATGATCACCTCCCTAGAGACAATCACTCTAAGAACGATGCTAAAGAAGAACATGCTCTATGCTCAGTACGTAGTAAGAAGGGAAGACGACAACCTGTATACATTCACAGACGCTGACCTCCACAACCTCTGCGTGTTTGATGTCATCTACATGCACAAAATTCTCAACATCTACATGGAGAGGAGGTCAAGCTACTCAATATCGCTCTGAAGGCTGCTTGAGGTCATGCGCGCACAAGTAAGATATTACAGCCAGAAGGACTTCGAGCTAGCGGTCAGGTTAGTTTAAAAGGATCTGAAGATCTCCCCTCCTTACAGCAAGCCTGGTTGGATACTTAGGTATCATCCAAACTCCATTAGTCACAACCCTACTTTTGGGTTTGTGTATTTGGATAAGGATGAAATCCTAAGGTTCTATGATCCAACAGAATCTCACAAGTACTCAACAAAGACGCTAGAATGGATTTTCAGAAGGGCAGAGGCAGAAGTGGACAAAGGACATCTAAGGATGAGCGAAGTGTCTCGCATCTTGGAGGCGATCAAAATGCAAATCAACTCCAGAGAATGGATCTTCAATGTCTATAGAACAATCAAGTCTGATATGCGTTACGCAGTAGATGATTTTCCAGAATCTGTCATTTGATAAACCTTCTGTACCAGTTTTAGGCCTGTTTCACAATTTTGTAATTCAGTTTTGAAATTTCATTATGTAATTCTTTTCAGAGGATGAACTTTTATCTCCTCTTGTAATTTTCTTTCAATCAAGTCATTTCTTGCTTTTAAATTCCCAATTTTACTTTTTCATACTTAGGGGGAGATTGTTAGCTCTCATAACTCTTAATGTAAAAGTATGGAAAAAGTAATTTCTGCAAGTGTTGACAGAATAGGTTCCACCACAGAAGACCACAGAGGACCAACAACAGAAATGTTATATCATACAAGTGAAGTGTGACAGAACCTCTGTTGTCTACTACAGAGGTTCTGGAAACTGGTCCTCTGTAATCAAAGCTTACAAGTCAAAGATGACAGAACCTCTGTTGTCTACCACAGAGGTTTTGGAAGATGATCCTCTTAAGTCAAGTGCTCTCAAGTCACATCCAGCAGAGCCTCTGGGATGTCTCACAGAGGGTCTGCAGTCTTATCTTCTATGAAGAACTTCTTTACTGTTTTACTTAGGTTAGTTAGCTGCTCGTGCTTATCACGTGAATGTTTGTAATCTGCTTTATTTGAACAGCTTAGATTAATTTGTACGTCTAGGTCTTGTCAAAAAAGTCGTTAGGAACGAGTATAAATAGCAGCTTAGGCCTTTGTAATTCAGTGTGCTTCCATATCGTATTGTAAACATTTTCAATCAATTGAAAATCATTTKAAGCTTCTCTCTAGTGTTCTTCATTTCATCAACTGTGTTCTTCATTGATTATTACTCTGCTTGTTCTTATTGCTTCCGCTGAACTAATACTGTCAAATAGA
>NW_020202267.1:9805-12124 GCF_001531365.2 Cynara cardunculus var. scolymus
GCTTTGTACATAATGCAGTGTTTGACTTCGAAGAGCACATCCAGACCATTGTCACATAATTGACTAACACTTATCAGATTGTGTTTTAGTCCATCTACGTACGAGACTTGATTCATCTTTATTTATCCCCTTTACGATCATCCCACAGCCTTTGATCTTCCCCTTCTGATTTCCACCAAAAGCTACAGAGCCTCCTTCTTGCTTTAAATAAGATGACAGCAGCTCTATGGTACTAGTCATGTGTCTCGATTAACCTAAGTCAACAACCCAAGTAGACACATGTTGCTTCTTCTGCAATCATAGAACATTTAATTTAGGTACCCGCTTCCAATTGGGTCCTTTAACATTAGCTTGTTTGAGGTATGCCACAACATCCTTTGATTTGGCCTTATTTTTCTTGGAAGAATTGCCAATTTGTCTATTATTCACCCCAGAACCATGACTCTTGGGGTGAGAGACTAGATAGGAAAAATGGTGAATGTGATTAGATAGAGCATGCATGATATTGAAACAATCACAGAAGGAGACATCACAAGAGACATGCTTAAATTTTTCATTAAATTTCTCAAAGAAGGGTACAGAGTTTTTATTTTTAGAGCCCTTCTTAGGTATGGGCTTCTCATTACAAGATTCCTTTCCTATTCTAGGCTCCGTTTTGTAATCCTTTTTAAAACTCTTCTGTATTGGTCCTCTCTTTGGTTTTCCTGCAATCACTGAGACAGAAGCATTGTTAGATTGAGGCCATTTTCTCAATTGTTGCCAAGTGTAAATCGGTCTTTGAGTAGCTGAGGAAGAGCATTGAGAGTTACTTTGTTTTTGATTTTCTTTCTTTCTTTTCTCAAGATCAATTTTAGTTTCTATAACTTGTGTAGGACTTTCTTCATGATCTGAGGCATATTCATGCKTAGAAGAATCTTTTTCAGAGAGCTCTGTGACAAAAACCTTTTTAAAAAGAGACTCATTTTCAGAAGGCTCTGTGATGTGTTCGGAAAAAATTCAGGAGCCTCTGAGGATAATTTTCTTTCAAGTGGCTGAATAGAACACACAAAAGCACAGTGTTCTTGAGTTTCTGGTTGTCCAAACTTAAAGATTCCAATCTGACTCTGTCTCATAAATCTCCTTGGAATGGAATCCTTCTTTTCAGAAAGTGAGAAAGAGTCAAGATCTTAAAAGAGAGAAATCATCTAAGCCGTCCAAATAAAGTCTATTAAGCCCTAGTCACGTGAGAAGCACATGCAGCTAACAACCTTTAAAAAACTGTAGAACATGATCTTCACAGAAGACTAATCCTCTGACCCTCTGTGAGCCATCTCAGAGGCTCTGCTGTATTTGACTTGTATGATCTTATTGCCAGAGGACCATTTTCCAGAACCTCTGTAAGAGACATCAGAGGTTCTGTCATTCTTGACTTGCACGATGAAACAACTTCTGATGCTAGTCCTCTGTTGTCTTCTGTGGAAGATACCATTCTGTCAACACTTGTAGAATACTTTTTCATACTTTTACATTAAGTGAATATTAGAGCTAACAATTGTACTTCTTCATCAGAAGTTCATTGGTTTGAAGCTTCTGGTGAAGGATTTCCCGTTCCTTTTGAAAGAAATCATTAAGAGCAACTGAATTTAGTCTCTCTGCCTCGGATTCTTTTAAGGCCTTAGTTTTCTTTTCTAAGTCCTTAGTTCTTCATTTGTTTAGTTCCAGAAGTTTATCTTCCTTTGATTTCTTAAGTGTGGTGATGCGAGTCTTTTCCTTAGCAAGTTCAGCTTTTTCTTCGGTTAGAAGGTCAGTCTCTCTTTTGTAGAAACTTGCTTCTTTTTCCGCTTTTATTCTTTCAGATTTTTCAAAATTTAATTTCTCTTTTAATTTAAAAAAATCCTCTGAAAGTTTTATCACCCTTAACTCTAGCTCAGATGGAGCAGAGTTGATTTCATTGGAAGTAGAATCACATACCTGCTCATCAAAGTTGGAGGCCGATTCTGCGTTAGACGTGGCCATCAGACAGATGAGTGCTTTGTCTTCTTCATCGAATGAAGAATCAGACACCCAGATTTCTTCTCAGCCATCAGGCTTCGCTCTCTAGGATTATACTTGTATTTATTCTTGTAATAGCCAGCATCCTTTACCAGTCGTCCTCTGCATTCCTTTGAAAAATGACCGAGTTTTCTGCACCTAAAGCAGTGGAGGTCATCTTTCCTTCCATCCTTGTCCTCTTTCCTCTCGTCTCTTCTATCTTCTCTTCTTTTATCTCTCTCTTCTCCTCCATCTCTTTTGTCTTCCCTCTGATGAAATTTAGATGGCTTCCTTTCATAGGATGACTGG
>NW_020202267.1:13249-20937 GCF_001531365.2 Cynara cardunculus var. scolymus
CACTCAAGAACAATGTATGAACATTCAAAGAATAATCTTGAGTGCCAATGATTTCACTTTATTCAATATGAAAAACGTAAAAGCGACAGTTTTAACAATAGGCCTAATCACCTATTTATACTAGAAGGCTAATTAGAAGATAACTATCTACTGAGACTATTTAGCTAATCTTCTACTAACGGATAAAGTTTATCTAAAATATGGATAAGCTATAAATAGAGATAAACTTGAAATCCAGCTGTCGATTTGTCAAATCCAGCTGTCGATTTGTCATCTCCAGCTGTCTTTCATGGAATGATGATTCAACCTTATCTTCATATCTTCATCGTATGCCTCTGGTTGAATTGCTGAAGAAAACTCTAAGTGTTGTTGACCAGAGGGGTGATGAAGATGCTCTTTTCATCGCATCTTTGGTTGTTCATCTCCAGACTTGGTCAATTCTGCCTTAATGTCTTCATCGGTCTTCTGGTTCTTCATCACTTATTGTTCTTCATTACTTTTACACTTATAAATTATGGGGTCTAACACCTTCTCTGTAAATAATCACATTTTCAGCCATTGTTTCAGAGTTTAAAGCTCGAAGAGCTCTTTGCACTCTTCTTCGTTGTCTGAATGTTTGCTCAATATGCGGATCAAGTGGAAAAAATTCATCGTGCGACAGCCTTGGCATGCACGGTGCGTTCAAAAAGATGGTAAAAAAACTAACTTCTATAAACTTTACTTTTAAAAAGAAAAACTTCAGTGTGCTATTCCCTGGCAACGGCGCCAAAAACTTGCTCGTCGGTTTATTCAACCTTAGATTTCAACACAAAAATAGAACTCGGCGCAAGTATACACCTTGAACTACTGTCGTCTCGTAACAAGTAATAATGGTATAAGTACCAGATATCGTTCCCACAGAGATAGCTTGTAAAGGTCTTCAAAAGTCCAGTTTATAAAAACTAATTTCAGATGGTGAATCGAGGGATTTGATTTATCTAAAATTGGGTGATTTGATGAAGAACTAAGGAAAATATCAATCTTAAAAAGAAGCACAAGGTGCAATAGTTGATTAAGACACTAAACAAATGATTCAGGAAAAATGTGACATAGCATTCCTGTCACATATATCTAAAATCAATAAATGATTTTATATAACTATGACGATATCAACTATCGGGTCAGACGGCCTCCCAAGAGCACACACCGGTCAACGTGCTATCGATACGATATCATTTATGTTAGACGTCTTGAATCCTAGCACAACACAGTGTTACCATCCTACACCGTAGGAGTATAGCGTTTGTCAGACACTAAAGCTATTTATAGCCTTCTCCTATTGCCTTAGGTTTTGAAAGTCAATACATTTTTATACACAAAATTAGTTGTCAATTAATTTTAATGTAATCATCAAATGAAATATTAAGCACCTGAAACAAATAGTAGACTATAATGCTAATAAGACACCTTTGTACCTTCACATCGGCTTTGATCTTAATTTCCCGTTACACCTCAAGCTAAGGCGTTAGCCCATCATTGCTCGGTTTCATCTCTCGAAGGATGTAAGGACAGAATAATAAATAACTTATACGGAAAAGTAAATTACAGAAAGTAAATTGTAGAAAGTAAATTACAAGAAATAGAAATACTGGAATTTAAAGTACTGGAAATTAAATGACTGAAACATAAATGACTGAAACATAAATGACTGAAAGTAAATTGCTGGAAATTAAATGACAGAAATGTAAATTGCAGTAAAGTAAAGACTGAAATGTAAAGGACTGAAATATAAAGACTGAAATGTAARGGACTGAAATTAAATTATTAATAACTAAATATTATTAATTAATATTAAAACTAAGACATGATGGAGATTAGTACTTGATGGGATGAAAATGTGACTAATGAAAGCATGGAAAGAACAGAAAATGACAAATTAAAAGACAAAAATTTCTAACAAACTAAAAAAAATGAGCATAAGTATTCAATAGCCAAAGTATGCATATTTTTTAATTTTTTTTTGAATGAAAGTGTTATACTTTTGACTTGATGCTTGATATCCATAGCCCTTCATAAACCTAGCTCCCCCAAACTTAAGTCTTTCATATTGCCAAACCATAAGCTAGCCTACATTTCTATTGCTACACTAGATTCAACAGAGAATTTGGGACTTTGAATTGGGTTTTTCTTTTGGCTTTTTCTTTTCAATGCATGTCTTTTACCTCATCTCACTTTTTTCACTCCATAGCACAATTTTACTACTATGCATCTCATATTAAGGTATGTTTGTGTTAGCTCCATTATTCATCTCTTGTAAAAGTATAGAAAAAGTATTCTGCAAGTCTTGACAGAAGGATATCTTCCACAGAAGACAACAGAGGACTAACGACAGAAGCCTTATATTCGAGCAAGTAAAGTGTGACAGAACCTCTGATGTCTCTCACAGAGGTTCTGGAAAATAGTCCTCTGTCAATAAGAACATACAAGTCAATTACAACAGAGCCTCTAAGATGGCTCACAGAGGATCTGCGTATTTCGTATTCTATGAAGATTATGTTCCAACTGTTTTTCAATGGTTATTAGCTACATGTGCTTCTCACGTGACTAGGACTTAATCGACTTTATTTGGACGGCTTAAATGATTCACGCGTCAAGATCTTGTCAGTAAGGTCGTTAGGAACTAGTATAAATAGCGGCTAAGGCCTTTGTAATCAAGTGCTTCCTGTATTGTAATCGTCAAATTTTCAATTGAATGAATTGAAAAACCTTTGAAGCAATTCTCCTGCATTCATCTTCTTCATCATCTTGACTGTGCGTTCTTGATTTATTTACTCTGTTCTTATTATTGTTTTCGCTGCACTTTAATCGTCTTATAGTTCATTCAGAGTATTAGATCAATATCAAAGCAGAATTTAAGGTCCAACAGTTTGGACACTTTGGTCCTTTTCAAACATTTTGGTATACTTTGACACTCTTTTGTATGCACAAGACATGGAACTTTGTTCATTTGTTTGTCTTTTGGTCTTAGTGCATATGTTTCATGAACTCTATAAAGTGTCTGGAACTTTTAGGACCCTCCCCCAAACTTAAAGGAAACAATGTCCTCATTGTGAGTGTATCAAGGCTACAAAATGGCCAAATTGAAATAAAGGCCCAATTGAATCAAGTGAAATCTTAGAAAATGGTTGGCTAGTTATAGAGGCTCAATTTAAGACAAAGATAGTTAAGCTTTGGATTATTGTGGCTATGACATCAATTACAAACATTTGTACAACAAATTCATCTTTTATTCTATTTTTGGTGCATACATGGCTAAAAGAGAACATGCTTCTTAAAATTAGTGCCCACAATCTTAAAATGAGACAGAAAAGCAATGATGATCAATACAAGTGTAATTGACTATCTCTAAAAGTAAAAAGACTCAAACTGAAAACAATTGAAACAGAAAAGTAAAGATGAGAAGTCACAAGTGTGCCTTGGTCAAAGACTCAAAGCAAGGACTTAGACAAAACCAACAATCCAACTCTAAGTCAAATTGACCTTAGAGTTAGGATGTGGTACCAAGGTTGAGTTTCAAACCAAGCAAAACAGTCAACCAAAGGACTATATTACCAAATAACATGGTAACACGAAACTAAACAATGTGATTGCCATTGTTTTACCATGAGACAAACCATATGGAACCAAACAATGGGATTGCCATTGTTTTCACCAAGCAACAGACTAGATGCAACCAAACAATGGGATTGCCACTGTTTATTTTCATGAAACTGCCTAAACTGTTTTTAGCATAGACTAGGGAGGTAAAAATTGAGAGCATCAGACTTGGCCCTCCCTTGAAACAGTCATAGCAGCTGTGTACACAGCAACAACAACCAATCTGTACAAACATCAAAGAATAAAATGGCCAAATTCTAAAACAGCAATACATCTCAAGTGAGATAAATAGGACATACTACTATGATTAAAACAGCAAATGACAAGCCTAAGTGAAAAGGGACTGTTAAGCATGAATGAGATAAGACTTGATGAAAACAGCAAAGAAAATGCATGGTTAGGATTGTATAACACTTAAAACAGCAAAAACAGAAATAATAGTCCTAACAGAGGCTGAATTTGGCTAAAATAAAAAACTAAAACATCAGAGTTGAACTAAAATGGTACCACAAAACAACAAATAACATAGCAAAGGTTACATTTATCATTTAAAACAACAAAACAAAAACAACAACACATCATTAAAAACAGCAAAGTGCATACCAAATACTACCTAATGATCAAAAATTAATTTGAAAACAAACTAAACTACTAGGACCTAAGGTACTACTGTCAAAACAAGGGAAACATCATGGATTTCAAACAGCAAAAACAACTATGCTTCAGGCTTTAAAACAACAGAATTGCCAGGTGCATCACAAGGCTGTTGGAAACAGCAAACAACAACTAAAAACAAGAAACTATATATGTAAAAAAAATAGCAAATCAACAAATTAGATATACCAATTGGTAATACTACTTGTCAAAACAGAAAATAGATATGAGCTTCTAACAAAGACCTATGCATAACATAATATATACAAATAAATGAGAAGGTAGAACTTGTCCTACTTAGGGGCTGTTTGGCAGTTGCTGAATGGTTTGGTGCAGAATGATTAAGTGGTCAGAATGGTTAAAAGGGTCAGAATGATTAAGTGTGTTGAATGAAATAATGTTGTTTGGTAACTGTTCTCTGAATGACAACAAATTACCATTTTAACCCCACCAACAAAATTGCACAAAGACCGCCGATAACAGATCCCACAACCACCCCAGTGGAGGAACTTCTGCCACCACCAGTGCCATGTCTAACACCAGGCGAGTCAGGTGAACCATTAGAAGGTGAAACCGGTGTTAAACTGGGACCATCTTTCCCGATATTCGTATTCCCATCGGTTTTCACCTTAACAGTTTCTTTAAAAGACGGAATTTGGCCATAAAGTTGATTGTTCGAAACATCTATCTCTACAAGATTTGACAAATCTTTAAGTTCATTAGGTATAACCCCAGTAAGATTATTGTCTGCAAGAATCAATCTTTGCAGCATCTTAATCGAAGATAAATCCGATGAAATGGTGCCCGTGAGACCCATTCCCCGGAAATTAATGACTGTAATATTCCCGTCACTCGAACAAGTAATTCCCAACCACGATTTACACGGATCATTACCCTTCCAATTATTAGCAAAACCTTGAGGATAACCCATAGATCCAACCACCGATTGTCGGGAAGGGAACGAAGGCGACGGTTCAACAGATCCAGAGATGGTGAAGACGATGATGGTCAAAATAGAGAGAGTAGAGTAGATAGGGGCTGTTTGTCGGCTGGTTGTCGCCGGTGACGGAAAATGGCAACGAACGGGGGAGTGGGAAGGAGCAGTGGGTAGAGAGAGTATAGAGGACAAAGTTGGAAAAATACAAATCTGAATGGTTTAGTGGAACCCTAGATGCAAAATGGTTAAGAGGCTTATTGTAACCATTAAGAGCCATTTGTTTTGCCAAACAACCTCAACCTCTGACTGATTAAGAGGTTGGCTCTTAATGTCACCATTAAGAGCCAAACAAACAGCCCCTTAGACTGAGTAGGGGAGTCTGAATGTTGTAGCAAGATAGACTTTGGTGGAGGTCGGAGCTTGACTGTACTCTTTGACTTTCCATGCTTTGATGTAGCTCTAAGTATTCTCTCTTTCTGCATCTTGTACTCAATCCACTGTACCCTTTCCTTTTTCAAAATGTCCACCTCCTTCTTCAAGTCATCCACCCTCTTCATTAGCCTGTGGTGCTTCTTCACTATTGTCTTCTTCAGGGCATTTGTGTGATCCTCCATGGCCTTCAACAATTCAGCCTTTAGGGCTTCCATGGAAGAAGTTGGTGCATCTACTTTTGCATTCACCCTCATTGATCTATCCAAAATTTTCTTATCTATGGAGGTCTTCTCCATAGACATCACATCTTTAGGCAAAGCTAGGACTTGGGCCTTCTGCATAAGCGTATGAATCAAGGAGGGATAGAGCAACTTGCCATTTGTCCTATCCACACATGCCTTGATGTTGGAGCATATCATCCTCCCAACATCAAATGGCCAAGCCTCTACGATACAGTAGAGGATCAAGACTCTTTCTAAGCACAAATTGGTGTCATGGCTAGTAAGGTGAATGGTGTGCCTCATGAAATAGAACCATAAATTGGCTTCAGGCTTCAAGTATTGAGTTTTTAGAAGCCTAGCCCTACCCTTGAAACTCCAAACAGCCCCTTCCTTGGCTATCCTAGCTAAAATCAAATCAAACTCCTCATCAGAGCACCCAACTGTTAACCTATCTAAGTCAAAGTATGAAGGTGGTATGAGCTCTAGTAGGTCATTTATGGCATTGGGTGAATAGGAAACAGGGGTCTTTCTTACTCTCAGGTCTACCTCATCAGTGAGTGCTACCTCAGTGTAAAACTCCCTAACCCAACTAAGATTGTATTGGTTAGGTGTGTCACAAAGAATCTCCCAACCCAAAGAATCTATTGTGGCTTTGATGGAAGGATTGGCCAACAATAGTTGTTATGAAAACCCCTTTTGTACCACCCCTACTTTCACAGAAAATTGCAAGTATGTTTTTCTTGCTAGGGGTGTGCTAAACAAATGTTTGGGCTTCAAAAATATACCTGGCCCTTCCTCAAATTGTTGGTCTGGCCTCTTTCTTCTTCTAGATGCCCTTTCCTCAGCTTCTGATTCTCACTGTCCTCTCTCCTTCATTTTGAACTCCTAGTTTCAACTCTACTCATTCTACTCTTCTTTGCCACTTTCTTTCTTAAACTTGCACCTGTATCAGCCTCCTCTCTTTCTTGCTCAACATGTGGGCTACTATGCTCAGGACTATGGTGAGCAATATGTGCACCCTCATAGTAGTCATGGGTCCTAAAGTGTATAGGGCTAGTGGGTTGGTTTGGACTAGGTATGAATGGTTGAGTGGAGTGGGGTGAGGGTGGTGGTGTTTGAGTGACAAGGGTGTTTGTGGATCAGATGGGTGTTCATTGTGTTCAAAGGGTGTAAGGCTGGGATTAGTGGGTGAGAGACCTAAGATAAAGTCTAGTTCTTGGATGGAAACGAAAAACAGAGGGCCTTTAGCCGAGCCTGTTTAACAAATACAGAAAAATTGGACCGTATGTTTTAAATCAAAAGCTAGCCCAGAATATATTAGAACAAAACTTAGCTTTTAAATTAACTATAAAACTTAACAAAATATATTATAAAAGAAATATATAATTATTCTAGAAGGAAAAATAAAATTAAGAGCTTACTCTAAAAATTAAAAATGAAAAATGCAAAATAAAATAACAACTTATAACTATATATATAAATACTAAATATTTACAAAGATTTATTACTTTAGAAAGATAACCTCGACATGTTGTATAACAATCATGGAATCAAAGAAAAGTTTTATCTTTGTCCATTCACTTTGAAAGTGGTACCCGTCTCCAGATCTATCAGGTCAATTACTCCGTAGGGTATACTTTGAAAATAACAAAAGGTTCGGTCCATCGAGAATTCAGCTTTCCCGGAAATAACTTTAACCTTGAATTTAACAATAGGACTTTTTTGCCTTCTGTAAACTCTTTTGGAAGAATCTTTTTATCATGCCAGTTTTTGGTATTTTCTTTGTATAGCTTAGCATTTTCATAGGA
>NW_020202267.1:21082-22543 GCF_001531365.2 Cynara cardunculus var. scolymus
AGAACCAGAAGACCGATGAAGACATTAAGGCAGAATTGACCAAGTCTGGAGAACAACCAGAGGGTCGATGAACAACCAGAGATGCGATGGAAAGAGCATCTTCATCACCCCTCTGGTCAACAACACTTAGAGTTTTCTTCAACAATTCAACCAGAGGCATACGATGAAAATATGAAGATAATGTTGAATCATCATCCCATGGAAGACAGCTGGAGATAACAAATTGACAGCTGGATTTCAAGTTTATCTTGATTAATAACTTATCCATTCTTAGATAAACATTATCTTTCCTAGAAGATTGACTAGATAGTCTTATTAGATAGTTATCTTCTTATCACTAGTATAAATAGGTGATTAGGCCTATTGTAATTAACGTCGCTTTTTACGTTTTTATATTGAATAAAGTGAAATCGTTGGCACTCAAGATTTGTTCTGTGAATGTTCATACATTGTTCTTGAGTGTTCATCATTTTGTTCATTAAAACACTATAATTTGGTTATTCTTAACTTGATAATTAGTGTTATTGAGAGATCTGGGATCAACAATTGGTATCAAAGCCAATTGATTGTTTTTCTAATCAAACGATCATCCAAAATCTCTCAATTCACGTTTTTTTATATCTTCACCAAAAACGTAAATTTTCTCTCTTTTAAAAATCCTCAATGGCCAACTGGAAATTCTGCGTACAGTGTTGGCTCCCTCACCAAGCCTCCAACTCTTCAACGAGAAGAGTACCCACAATGGAGGATAAGGATGGTAAACTTCTTGGAAGGAATGGAGAGGAACCTCCTACGATCTGGAATGGAAGGTCCTTACGTTCCACAAACTCTCGTCCCGAGAGTAGGTAAAGCGGAAGTTAATTTGTTAAAACCCAGATCTGACAATAGAACAATTTAATAAGGAAATTCAAGAGAAATTTGTAGAAGAAAAAGATGAAATAGAAATCGACAGCGCTTTCTTTATTGAATTGAAAATTACAAACTCTCAAGAACCCTAATCGACTCTCATGAGATGTATCTGAATCTATGTGTTTACAATAAATTCTCTATTTGCTCTCGTCTATTTTTTCTATACCTGAAACACTACTTATATAGGCAGTAATTCATGATAACTGAATAAGATAAGTATTATCCAAAATAAGATAAGCATTTTCCAAAATAGGATTAGCCTTATCCAGAACAAGATTCTGAAGATAGTCGTCTGAAGGACCAGAGGATAGACCGACCAGACAGGCTCTGGTCCTCCGGAGGCTCTGGTCAGTACAACCAGAGGCTCTGCTGTCTCTTCACCTCCAGAGGCTAGGGTCAATACAACCAGAGGCTCTGGTCTTGCTTATAGAGGCTCTAGTGTCTCTTACAGAGGCTCTGGTTTTGGTGTCTCTTCACAGAGGCTCTGGTTCTTCTTACAGAGGCTCTGGTCGTCCATACTTGGTCGATTTAGCACAGCGGCTGGTCTTCTTC
>NW_020202267.1:24118-28736 GCF_001531365.2 Cynara cardunculus var. scolymus
GGTTGAGACCGACAAGAAGGCCAAAAGACTGATAATCATGGCCATACCCAATGAAATCTTCCAATCCGTTGATGCATGTTCCACAGCCAAGGAACTATGTGATGAGCTGGCAAGCCAACTGGAAGGAGGGGCAAAAATGAAGAAGAATCGTAGAGCCCAATATCTTAACGTATACACCAACTTCAAGGACGTTTCAAGGACCTCCACCAGAGATCATAAGAAGAAAGGAAAGAAAGCACTGGTGGTAGAATCAGAATCTGAAGACGAAACTTCTAAATCATATGATGATATTAAAGCCCTTGCCAAATCTCTGGCCTTGATTACAAAGTAGTTCCAGAAGAAGTTCATCAAGAAACCCTATGAACGAAAAGAATTCAAGAGGGAAAGGTACCAACCATTTTATGAGAGGAAACCATCTAAATTTCATCAGAGGGAAGACAGAAGAGATGGAAGAGAAAAGAGAGAAGAAAGAAGTGAAGATAGAAGAGACGAGAGGAAARAGGACAAGGATGGAAGGAAAAATGACCTCCGCTGCTTCAGGTGCGGAAAACTCGGTCATTTTTCCAAAGAATGCAGAGGACGACTGGTAAAGGATGCTGACTATTACAAGAATAAATACAAGTATAATCCTAAAGAGCGAAACCTGATGGCTGAGAAAGAAAACTGGGTGTCTGATTCTTCATCCGATGAAGAAGACAAAGCACTCATCTGTCTGATGGCCACGTCCAATGCAGAATCTGCCTCCAACTCTGATGATCATGTATGTAAGTCTACTTCCAAATAAACCAACTCTACTCCATCTGAGCTAGAGTTAAGGGTAATAAAACTTTCAGAGGATTTCTTTAAATTGAAAGAGAAATTAAATTTTGAAAAATCTGAAAGACTAAAAGTGGAGAAAGAATCAAGTTTCTACAAAAGAGAAACTAATCTTCTAACCGAAGAAAAGGCCGAACTTGCTAAGGAAAAGACTCGTATTACCACACTTAAGAAATCAGAGGAAGAAAAACTTCTTGAACTAAACAAACGAATAACTAAGGACTTAGAAAAGAAAACTAAGGCCTTAAAAGAATCTGAGGCTGAGAGACTAAACTCAGTTGCTTTTAAGGATTTCTTTCAAAAGGAACGGGAAATCCTTCACCTGAAGCTTCAAACCAATGAACTTCTGATGAAGAAGTACAAAGATACCCAAGATGCTTATGAAAAGTTAAATGGTCAAACGGACACTTAAGGGATTGGATTCAATGAATTGGACTCCTTCATCGAATCAAAGAAATCCACCCTTGAATCCACTTTCAAACTTGGATGCATTCAGAAACCCGATTTATCCCAAAACCAAAAGCAAATTTTAAAAGAGTCAAAGTCGATGGAAAAACTGTCATTTTAAGACAGGATTTTGAGAATGTGGTGTACGAGAGCAGTACAGGTAAGAATTCTGATGGAACGAATGACACCTCCAAATCAAAGACCGATGGAAACCCTATGGTCAAACCAGAGTCTCTGATTGTCAATCCCACTTCATCAGCAAGTACTATTGATGAAAAGGAGAATCCTAATGAGGAACCATCAGCTGATGAGTCGATGAACCATCCAAGTAAAACTAGAAGTTCATCTAAGTCATAATCGATGGAACCTCAAACAGATCACTCTGAAGCATCAACCTCTGAAACCACTCCTCCCATAAACATTCATGCTAATTTTAACTTCGAGAAATCAGCAAGAGACTTTCTCGTTTCCGAATATGAAGAAGAGATAATTTGTGAATCATCATAAATCATTAAGGATAAAAAGCCTGAAAACTTTAAATCCTCAATGAAAACTATTATTCCATCATTGATGAAATCTTCAGACAAAGGACAGGGAAAGCTGAGAAATAGCAAATCTGCCAAAGATAACTCACAAGGCCCTAGTACATCCTTCAAGTTCATCAAGTTTACTCGTGAGCAAAAACAGAAGTGGCCTGCCTCTGAGAAAACTAACCACCACTTTTCCTCTCATTCAGCTGAAGAAAAGCAGACCTTCCTCAGGAGAAAAGAAGTAAAGCCAAAGACCTCTTCAAATAAAAAATCTGAACTAGATAGGAAGTTTGTAAAAACAACCGATGCTAGGACAGGATTTACATCTGCATTTACTTCTTCGTTTCCTTCGAATAAAAATAACGTTAGACATACATATCCAAAGCATCATAACTGTCAATGTTTAACTCTTTTACAAAACCTGAGGAATCACATGTTGACACATCCTGCCCATTCTCCCAACACGTTTATTGATACAAAGTTAAAACCAATGAAAATATGAAGAAGCCCAAACCCAAGGGCAAAGGGAAATACTAATAAACCCAAGCCTGCAAAGGCTACGGGTAATGAAAAGAGAGTGGTACCCCCTACTAACAAATGTGGACCCATAAAGAAATGGGTACCTAAAACCCCTTAATTTGTCTTGCAGGACCAGCATGTGCAACCATGGTACATGGATTCAGGTTGCTCCGGGCACTTGAGTGGTGATAAAAGTCAGCTATCCTTCTTCATTGAAAAATCTGGAGGCTCTGTGACTTTTGGAGACAACAGCAAGGGTACAATCAAGGGATATGACACTCTCATCAAAGGAAAAATCTCTATCAGTAAGGTGGCTTATGTTGAAGGTTTGAAGCACAACTTACTAAGCATAAGCCAGTTCTACCACAAGGGTCTTGAAGTCAGGTTTCGCAAAGGCTTCTGTATCATAGAAACAAAGCACGGGCAAACAATCATCAAGGCAAASAGAGAAGGAAATCTCTATCTTCTAGATTTTGAATCCTCTATGGGACAAGACACCCTCTGTCTTGTGTTTCATAAGAGTGATGAAAATTGGCTATGGCATCAAAAGTTCTCGCATCTCAACTTTGATGCACTACGAAAACTAGCCACACATAAGCTGGTCAAGGGAATTCCGGATCTTAAATTTGAAAAAGATCATCTATACTCAGCCTGTGAGATGGGAAAGCTAAGACGGGCCTCTCATAAAACTAAGTCAGAAACCTCCTGCACCAAGCCATTGGACATGGTACATATCGATCTCTGTGGGCCAATATCAACTCAAAGCCTCTCTGGAAAGAAGTACATATTAGTACTGGTTGATGAATACTCCAGATACACCTGGGTTGAATTTGCAAAGAAGAAACCAGATGTTCCTGACCTACTCATTGGAGTGATGGAAAGGCTCCAAGTCCTTCTACAACGAAAACTAATTAAGGTTAGAAGTGACAATGGAATTGAAATAAAAAATGCCATAATCGATGAATACCTCATCAATGAAGGCATTACACAAAAATTTTCAGCTGCTAGAACTCCACAACAGAATGGAGTGGTGGAGCGAAGGAACAGAACCCTCGTGGAAGCAGCAAGGACCATGCTTGCTTCATCGGAGTTACCCATCACATTCTGAGCTGAAGCTATTTCCACTGCCTGCTTCACCCAGAATCGATCAATCATCAATAAGAGGCACCATAAGACACCTTATGAGCTCATCAACCAAAGAAGACCAAATGTCAAATATTTCCATATCTTTGGGTGCAAATGCTTTGTACTCAACGATAGAGAATATCTTGGCAAGTTCGACAAGAAAGCTGATGAAGGGATCTTTCTGGGCTATTCTCAAACTGCCAAAGCCTACAGAATCTACATCAAAAGGACAAGAATTGTCATCGAAAGCATCAATGTGTCCTTTGATGATTCCACACCAATGACTTCTGAACACAACAGTTCAGGACTCGGACTTCAAAGGAGAGCATCAGATTCATCACTTGGCAAACCCAATGAATCAGAGTTAGCTCAATTATTTGAAGACATCTTCGAAGAAGAAGTAATCTTTGGACATGCACCAACTGCAAAATCCACTTCCAAAATAGATGAAGAACATGAAGTCTCCAATACTAAAGGTACAACTCTTACTGAAACTAATGTTACTTCACCTTCTACTTCTTCTGTGTCTTTAGATCAAGATCAAAGACCAGAGTCTAACTCTGGAGATAATCTCTTCAAGGGGGAGCAAGCAGTTCCATCAGTCGATGAAAACTGCATCCTGTTGCTCTAGAACCCCAGTCAAGCACCAAATGGAAGAAAGATCACCCACATCACCAAATCATTGGTGATCCAACATCTGGTGTCAAGACGAGATCTGCCACTGCCAATGAATGCCTCTTCGTCAACTTTCTGAGCATGATAGAACCAAAGAAGATTTCAGATGCCCTATTAGACCCAAACTGGATAGACACGATACAAGAAGAATTACTCCAGTTTGAAAGAAACAAAGTATGGTCTCTTATGCCTCAACCTAAAGAGAAGACGACCATAGGAACCAAATGGGTTTTCCGAAACAAGAAGAATGAAGATGGCATAGTCATAAGGAACAAAGCCAGGCTTGTTGCCAAGGGATACTACGAGGAAGAAGGGATTGACTACGATGAAATATTTGCTCCCGTTGCAAGACTTGAGGCCATCCGGATATTCCTAGCATATGCAGCTCACAAAGGCTTCAAGGTTTATCAAATGGATGTCAAGTCCGCCTTCCTAAACTGAAAACTTCAAGAAGAAGTACACGTGCAGCAGCCCCCTGGGTTTGAAGATCCAAAGCATCCAGATTA
>NW_020202267.1:28971-36764 GCF_001531365.2 Cynara cardunculus var. scolymus
ATGATGGGAGAACTAAGTTTCTTCCTTGGTCTTCAAATAAAACAAACTTCAGAAGGATCTTTCATCAATCAATCCAAATATGTGACTGACCTTCTGAAGAAATACACTCTCTCAAATTCATCATCGATGAGAACACCTATGGCTTCAGGAGCTAAGTTATTTGATGATCCATTAGGCAAACCTGTAGATGTAACAACCTACAGAGGCTTGATTGGATCACTCCTGTACCTAACTGCTAGTAGACCAGACATTATGTTTGCTACATGCCTTTGCGCAATATATCAGTCAAATCCTAAAGAATCTCATCTCTCTGCAGTCAAGAGGATCTTTAGATACCTCAAGGGAACTCCTTCATTGGGTCTCTAGTATCCAAAGAACTCTGGCTTTGATCTAATAGCCTACACAGATGCAGATCATGCAGGTTGTAAGCTTGATAGAAAGAGCACGTCTGGAAGCTGTCAACTTTTGGGGGACAAGCTGGTAAGTTTGACATCCAGAAAATAAAACTGTATCTCAACCTTTACAGCAGAAGTAGAATATGTTGCTGCTGCTAGTTATTGTTCACAAGTTCTCTGGATGAAGACTCAGCTTAAGGACTATGGATTACATTATGAAAAAATTCCTATCCTTTGTGACTCCAAGAGTGCTATAGCAATCTCTGCAAACCCAGTGCAGCATTCCAAGAACAAGCACATCGATGTAAGGTACCATTTTCTGAAAGACAATGTTGAAAAAGGTAATATAGAAATGTACTTTGTTCCCATTGAGATTCAACTTGCAAGTCCATTGCGACCAGAGCCTCTTTGGTCCAAATTGGACTTCACATGCATCCTTATATTACATCCTTTCATCATGTTTGCATCGCTTTCGCAACCAGAGCCTCTGGTCCTATAGACCAGAGCCTTTAGATTCTCATCCTGTGACACCAGAGGCCCTCTGGACCCAAAGAACCCTTTTTTTTCTCACTTACTGGCTCTTAACCAAAATTACATATTTGTTTACTTAGCCTTTGTACCCAGAGCCCTCTGGTCTCAAAGGCTCCATCTCATATCCTTTTGCACATAACCACTTCATACCCTTTTTCATCACCTTTGTCACTAGAGCCTCTGGATTTGTTGTCTTTGGAACCAGAGCCCTCTGGTTTCAAAGACTCTTTTTTTCATATCCACTCTAACACTTAGCCACATTTCATACCTTTCTTTCATCACCTTTCACAACCAGAGCATCTAGCTGTATAGACTAGAGCCTCTATTCACCTAAATCATCATTGTTATTGATTCTAGGGGGAGTTTTTAAAACTCACAACTAATCTTCATCCATCATTTGAGGGGGAGCTATTCATTCATCATGAATCTCCATTATATATATGCATTTTTCTTACCAGAGCCTCTGGTTCCACTATCCAGAGCCTCTGGACATCTAAATGCTAAATAATAAACCAGGTATCTAACCAGAGCCCCTCTAGTCCTACATAATGGATTGCCCATGCTTATACAGAGCCTCTGGTTTGTCATCCAAAGCCTCTTCATCATGCAATCCAACATTTCATCGATGAATTCCTTCATCGATGTTCAACCAGAGCACCTCTGGTTCCCCATCAAAAGGGTCATGTTCAACCAGAGCTCTATTGATTACATGATAATTTTTTTTTTAAAACCATCTTTAATTGCAAACTTTTTAAGATGAATACAAAATTGCAGCTTTTGTGACTAAAAACTATACAACATGGGTTTTTAG
Source organism: Cynara cardunculus var. scolymus (assembly GCF_001531365.2). Lineage (NCBI taxonomy): Eukaryota > Viridiplantae > Streptophyta > Magnoliopsida > Asterales > Asteraceae > Cynara > Cynara cardunculus. The sequence goes on from NW_020202267.1 coordinate 30,709, forward strand.
AAGACGAAAACTTCGTAATTAGTATTAATCTTACAATTAGATGGAATTTTAAATTTAAATTGTTTTTGGATTAATATTTAACGAGGTATTCTTTGAAATAATTTCTTATTTCAAATAATCCATATGTCATCCTCACACGCGTCTGACACCATATACAGCCTATTCCCCATGAACCATTTCAAATTACCCTTCCCTAACCCCGCCTTGACACGTGTCCTCCAACATTAATGGCACGTACAATCAAGATGGCCCACGATCCCCAACTCAAATCACCTTTTACCAAATGCCTTCCCATTTCATGATTATTTAAATAAAATAATCAAGAAAACCGTTTCCTATTCCCCACCTCCACCCCAACCCCCCACCTATAAATACCCTTCTTCAACCTCCATTTACCCTTTACGCTTCCTAAAACCTGCAAACAGACTTTGACGACCAAACTTACCTGCAACTTTATACGCAATGGCTTCCTCCGCATCACACGAGTATAACGACAGCCACGTTCAATCCACCGGCGCCGACAGCCACGCAATAGTCTTCCTCCTAATGAAGCCCAACAACCATGCCATCGAACTTCGAACCAACCTGTTCGATGACAGGTTTGCTGTCATGATTGAGTTTTTTAGAAACTGCATCCTTCTACCAGCCTTGACCCTAACTGACAATGGGGTACCACTAAAGTACGTCCAACAATACTGGTAGACCTACGAGTACGACCCTGAAAGCCATGGAATAATGAGGGACATTGACCCCCCAAACGACATGATTTGCTCGCTCAAGATCTCGTGGTAAAAGTTTCTAGGATTTTGTGCATTCCCACCCGTCGAGAGCTCGACATTGAACAATACGCCAACCAACCCACCACCTCCGACATACTCCGATTCATCCAAATGCTAGGTTACAATCATGAGCTACGCAACGTCTCCGACTTCTAACGGCATTGTTAGACCCCATAATCCATAAAGTGTAAAAGTAATGAAAAATAATAAGTGATGAAGAACCAGAAGATCGATGAAGACATCAAGGCAGAATTGACCAAGTCTGGAGAACAACCAGAGGGTCAATGAACAACCAGAGATGCGATGGAAAGAGCTTCTTCATCACCCCTCTGGTCAACAACACTTAGAGTTTTCTTCAGCAATTCAACCAGAGGCATACGATGAAGATATGAAGATAAGGTTGATTCATCATCCCATGAAAGACAGATGGAGATGACAAGTCGACAGCGAGATTTCAAGTTTATCAAAAAATTATAGCTTATCCATAGTTTAGATAAACATTATCTGTTAATAGAAGATTAGCTAAATAGTCTCACTAGATAGTTATCTTCTAATTAGCTTACTAGTATAAAYAGGTGATTAGGCCTATTGTATTAAATGTCGCTTTTACGTTTTTCTTATTAATAAAGTGAAACCTTTGACACTCAAAATTGTTCTTTAATGTTCATAATTTATTCATGAGTGTTCATCACTTTGTCCATTAAAACACTATAATTTGGTTATTCTTAACTCGATTATTAGTGTTATTGAGAGATCTGGGATCAACAATTGGTTTCAGAGCCAATTAATTGTTTTTCCAATCAAACGATCATCCAAAATCTCTCAATTTTTGTTTTTCTCTCTCTCTCTCTCTCACCAAAACGTAAAATCTCTCTCTCTTCTAAAAATTCTCAATGGCCAACTGGATTCTGCGTATAGTGTTGGCTCCCTCAACAAGCCTCCAACTCTTCAACAAGAAGAATACCCACAATGGAAGATAAGAATGGTGAATTTCTTGGAAGGAATGGACAGGAACCTCCTGCGATCTGTAATGGAGGGTCCTTATGTTCCACAAACTCTTGTCCCAAGAGTCCCAGGAACAAACACCACATCTGAAATTCCTGCCTACTACATGCCTAAGGATGAGAATAATTGGGATGAAGACGACATAGAACGGGTAGAGACCAACAAGAAGGCCAAACGACTGATAATCATGGCCATACCCAATGAAATCTTCCAATCCCTCGATGCATGTTCCACAACCAAGGAACTATGGGATGAACTGGAAAGCCAACTGGAAGGAGGGGAAAAAACAAAGAAAAATCATAGAGCATAATGTCTCAACGAATACACAAACTTCAAGGCCCTTCCTGATGAACCGATTCAGAAGACATACGATCGTTTCAAYACATTGATTAATCAATGTCGTCGAAACGATATCTCCAAAACTAAGGAAGAAAACAATGTTTTATTCCTAACAAGTCTTGGCAGTGAATGGACTAAGCTGTCTATGTCCCTTCAAGCAAATCAGGACCTAGACGGCTGGTCACTTCATGATCTGTATGGAACGCTTGTAGCACAAGAGAGCGACATTATGAAGAAGAAGAAGGTATCCATCGGTGCACCTCTCGCTCTTGTTGCCAATGAAAAGGAAATATCAAGGACCCCTACCAGAGAACATAAGAAGAAAGGAAAGAAAGCACTAGTGGTAGAATCAGAATCTGAAGACAAAACTTCTGAATCAGATGATGAAATTAAAGCCTTTGCCAAATCTCTGGCCTTGATTACAAAGCAGTTCCAGAAAAAGTTCATCAAGAAACCCTATGAACGAAAAGAATTCAAGAGGRAAADRTACMAGTCATCCTATGAAAGGAAGCCATCTAAATTTCATCAGAGGAAAGATTGAAGAGATGGAAGAGAAGAGAGAGAAGAAAGAAGAGAAGGCATAAGAAACGAGAGGATAGAGGATAAGGATGGAAGGAAAAATGACCTCCGCTGCTTCAGGTGCGGAAAAGTCTGTCATTTTTCCAAAGAATGCAGAGGACGATTGGTAAAAGATGCTGACTATTACAAGAACAAATACAAGTATAATCCTAGAGAGAGAAGCTTGACGGCCGAGAAAGAAAACTGGGTGTCTGATTCTTCATTAGATGATGAAGACAAAGCACTCATCTGTCTGATGGCCACGTCCAATGAGAATCTGCCTCCAACTCTGCTGATCAGGTATGTGACTCTACTTCCAATGAAACCAACTCTGCTCCATCTGAGCTAGAGTTAAGGGTGATAAAACTTTCAGAGGATTTCTTTAAATTAAAAGAGAAATTAAATGTTGAAAAATCTGAAAGAATAAAAGCGGAAAAAGAAGCAAGTTTCTACAAAAGAGAGACTGACCTTCTAACCGAAGAAAAAACCGAACTAGCTAAGGAAAAGACTCGCATCAGCACTCTTAACAATCAGAGGAAGATAAACTTCTGGAACTAAACAAACGAATAACTAAGGACTTAGAAAAGAAAACTACGGCCTTAAAAGAATCCGAGGCAGAGTGACTAAACTTAGTTGCTCTAAAAGATTTCTTTCAAAAGAACGGGAAATTCTTCACCAGAAGCTTCAAACCAATGAACTTCTGATGAAGAAGTACAAAGATGCCCAAGACGTTATTGAAAAATTAAATGGTCAAACGGACACTCAAGGAATTGGATTCAATGAATTGGACTCCTTCATCGAATCAAAGAAATCCACCCTTGAATCCACTGTCGTTTTGAGACAGGAGTTTGAGAATGTGGTATACGAGAACAGTACAAGTAAGAATTATGATGGAAGAAATGACACCTCTAAATCTGAGATCGATGGAAACCCTATGGTCAAACCAGAGTCTCTGATTGTCAATTCCACCTCATCAGCAAATACCGTTGATGAAAAAGAGAATCCTAATGAGGAAACATCAGCTGATGAATCGATGAACCATCCAAGTAAATTGAAAATTCATCAAAGTCAGAATCGATGAATCCTCAAGCAGATCACTCTGAAGCATCAACCTCTGAACCCACATCTTCCACTTCAATCCATGCTAATTTTGATTTCGATAAATCAGCAATAGACTTTCTCGATTTAGAATCTGAAGAAGAGATAATTTGTGAATCACCAAAGATCATTGAGAATAAGAAGCCTCAAAACTTAAAACCCTCAATGAAATCTGGTATTCCTTCATCGATGAAATCTTCAGACAAAGGAAAGGGAAAACTGAAAGATAGCAAATGTGCCAAAGATAACACACAAGGCCCTAGTACATCCTTCAAGTTCATCAAGTTTACTCGTGAGCAAAAATAGAAGTGGCCTGCTATCGAGAAAACTAACGACCAATATTAATGGCACGTACAACCAACATTAGATGGATTTTTTAAATTGTTTTTGGATTAATATTTAACAAGATATTATTTGGAATAACTTCTTATTTCAAATAATCCATACGTCATCCTTACACGCGCCTGACACCATGTACAGCCTGTTCCCCATAAACCCTTTCAAATTTCCCTTCCCTAACCCTGCCTTGACACGTGTCCTCCAACATTAATGGCACGTACAATCAAGACGGCTCACGATCTCCAAATCAAATCGTCTATTACTCAACCGCCTCTACTTTTTCATGATTATTTCAATATAATAATCAAGAAACCGTTTCCCATTCAACCCCACCCCACCCCACCACCACCTCCTCCACACCTATAAATACCTTTCTTCTACCTCYATTTCCTCTTTACGCTTCCTTAAACCAGCAAATAGCATTTGATGAACGATTATACCTGCAACTTCCTAAGCAATGGCCTCCTCCGCCTCCCACGAGTCAAACAACAACGACAGTCACGTTCAATCCACCGGCGCCGATAGCCACGCAATCGTTTTCCTTCCAATGAAGCCCAACAACCATGCCATTGAACTACAAAACACCCTGTTTGACGACAGGTTTGTTGTCATGATCGAGTTCTTCAAGAACGACATTCTTCTACCAGCACAGACCCTCGCTGACACCAGTGTACCACTAAAGCACGTCCAACAGTACTGCAGACCTGTGAATTCCACCCCGACAGCCATGGAATAATAGGGGACATTGATGCCCAGAACGACATGATCTGCTCGCTCAAAATTTCGCGGGCTAAAGTATCTGGAGTTTTGTGCATTCCCACTCGTCGAGAGCTTGGCATTGACGAATTTGACGAACCACCCACCACCTCCGATATACTATGCTTCATTAAGATGCTAGATTACAATCGTGACCTACGCAACGCCTCCTACTTCAAACGACAATTCCTACCGCCAATGTGGAACATGTTTTTCTCAATCTTGAACAGGGCCCTCACATGCAAGCTAGGGTCATTGGACCAAGGAAACATAAATATAATGACGATCATGTACGGGATGTTCTTCAACCACAACCTTTACTACGCCTTTCTCATATACAATGAGATCCACTCGGCGGTAGTCAAGAAATGCAAGCCCCAGGCCACCGGCAAGCCCTTATCTGTTGTTCTATTTCCTCATTTTCTATCTCTTTTCATAGGTGACGCAATGAGGAAACATGGTCTACCGGCTGAAGAACCATTCTCTCCATTCTTCAAAATGCAAGGCCATCGACCCACCCTATCGAATGAGGGTTAAACCATCAACCGGCCACTCTCAAGGGCCATGCTCAGTGTCATTCCAGAGACATCTGAAATCTGCCGAACCTATGAACGCTCTTTGCTGTCCCAGGAACCAAGAACAACTACCCTAGAGCGAATAGAGCCGTCCCCAAAACTAAGCGAGGTTGCACAAGAGGCATCTTCATCGGATGATGAAGATGATGATGACGATGATGACACTCCTCGTGCATCCCCCGACCCTACTCAAAGAATCCCCCCTCCCACTACTCAAAGGGCAACCACCACATCTACCCCTGGCGATGAAGGCCAAAGGGGTATTGAACAAGGATGGCCCAGTCCAACCCCAACCCAAACCAGCCATCCAGAGGCCACTCTTTAGGCCTCTGGAGATGACTTATTCGAGGAACCACAACACCCATTGCCCCTCTCCCAACAGAGAGGCGATGCAGAAATAAGTGCCCCATCGCCTCAAGGCTGAGCTCTATGAGCCAAAACCAATTGCAAACTGGAGCGATGAAGATAAGGTATTGGTTGAATTGGGAAGCAAATGTAAAAGGCTGTTAATCATGGCTATTCCTCATGAGATTTTCAAATGTATTGATCACTGCCATCTGTGTATGGACATTTGGGCAGAATTGGAGAAACAGATTGAAGGAGGGAA
>NW_020202268.1:0-8522 GCF_001531365.2 Cynara cardunculus var. scolymus
CGTGCCTAACGAATGCATAAACGGTTACTATTTATAAAACATAGAAACCATAATATAACTATTCTAATAAATTACTTAGGTCTTAATCTACTTAAACAATGTAGACCTCAAGAAGGACAGCTGGATACGAATTGAAAATCAAACGTAAAAAGTTAACCTTATTCTCTTTCGATCCAACCGTTTCCGACCCTCTTATTTCTAAGCATTTTTATCTTACTTAGAGACCAATCCAGATTATATTGTCTAAACGAAAGTTGTAGATTGGTATCATATGAGTCTATTGATTTTGAAATCATTTCATTTGGATCATCCATCTATTTTATATGAATTTCACAAAACTGTAAATTAATACCGAATACAGTGTAAACAGCCCCAAAAGCACACTGTTTCGAGCCACCTAGAGTCATAAATGGATTTTTGACCCTTAATGAAAGTTGTAGTATGCAGTATGATCTTCTTGACTGCAAAATACGAGCTTAATCCGACTTACGGTTTGTGAGTTATACAATGTCAAAGTACAAGGGTTACATTGTCGGTAAAATTCGATTCCGTAATCCCGACTAAATTTTATGATCCAACTTTCATGATTCGCTACATTTACATGCTATAAACATACTTCAACATACTAAACAGTAAAACAAGTCCAATGGTCATTAACCTAATCTTAATCATGCATTTTTTACTCTTTTCGGCATTTAACCGAACAATTGATGTACGGTTAAACATTTACCCACAATCTAACCATATTGAAACTATAATATACCCTTTTTATTTCTATAATATACCCTTTTTATTTCTACATCAATATAACCAGTATTAGCATCCCAAACATCAAATATATCATGATTTTGACAAAATCAATCCGTAAACTTAGATATAAACACAGTTTATAAACCGGTCTAAATAACCCTAAAATAAACACCTTAATGAAACTGAATGAAACTTATACCTTTAAGAAGGGTTCGTAGAGTGGATTCCGAATATATAATTGTTGCCTCGATCCCCTTAGTAACTTGACGTGAAATTTAGAGAGAAGACGAAAGTTTTTAGAGAGAGAAAATGAGAAAGAAACTGAGATTGAGAATTGAGAATGAGACTGGCGGTTCATCACCGCCTTCCCTAGCACATATATATAATTTTTTGTTTTTATTTATTTATATATACATATATATATAAAGTTTAATTATTTGGCGGTTTTGACCCTATAAGTCTAGATTCTCAACTTTACATCAATATTGGTATAAACTTAACTTTTAACACAAAAYTAGTTTAGGGTACAAGTTAGTTAAGCATAGAATACAAATATGTTATGCATAATTTTACCAAAAAATCACTTAACCCGATTTGTACGAGTTAACGAAACACGGATATTATAGGCATAACTCTCGTTAAAAAGTCCAATTGAGTCAAAATGACACCAACTAGGTCAAAATCAGTCCCATTAGACCCTGATGGTTTTAGTGCGCCAATTTATTCGTAACGAGTCTAATTGGGTCAAAATGACACTAAATGGGTCATAGTTGGTGTAACTACATGTTCATATGACTATTTGAGGTAGAATGAGTCTTAAGTGTCCTTAATGGGTCCATCTACACTTATTGGGATATTGGTTCCTATTGGGTATAATCGAGTCATTTGGGTCAAAATGACAATAAATGTATCATAATTAGTCTGATTAGACCCTAATAGGTTAATAGGGCTCATTTATCCATAAGGATTCTAATTGGCTCAAAATGACACTAATTGGGTCATATTTAGTTTGATCAGACTTAATGGGTATGATGTGCATAGTTCGTCATAATTAGTTTAATTAGACATTAAATGGAGGGATTGAAGGTCCATTTGGTTTTTTTTTAACGGAAACCAGACAAATTTATAAAACCATAAAAAGAAGTACAACGATTAAACATCCGACCACAACCAACAAAACAGGAAACCAAAAGACTTGGACATCACCCCATACCAAGCCACCACAAGCCAAAAGGAACAAAGTCCAACCGACTCAGACAAACAACTAAAAATAAAGAAAAGGAGCTTGAAAAGAACAAAGGCTCCCCAAGCCCAAAAACGAACCATCAAGTCAACCAACATTATCCAGCAATCTTCTCTCCATCCAAGCCACACGAATTTCGATCATCTGATCAATAACTTTGATAATCTCCATGGCAGTTCGGCGATCCCCAGTAAAAAGTCTTCTATTTCGTTCTTGCCAAATGTAATAGACAGACGCCGCCACCGCAAGTTTCTGCTTTAACCGCGTTGGACGACGATAGGAATCCGAAATAGTTTCCAAAATTTGATCCCACGCAGAAGGCATAGAAGTCAAGTCCACAATACGCAAGATACTATCCCAAACTTCACGAGCAAAAGTACACTGGAAAAATAAATGTGAATGGCTATCCACACTCTGACCACAAAGTGAGCACWSWAGRTCAGGAGGTTCATCCTTCCAAAKCAAACGGTCTTGTGTAGGAAGACGCCTCTGACAAGCAAGCCATAAACAGAAAGCATGCTTAGGAATATGGCCTGAGAACCACACCGATTTATACCAAGGTACAACAATCGGATAAGAACCCTCCAACGAGGCCCAAGCATTACTAACCTTGAAACCCGAACAGGAATTACGATCATCCCCCAAAAGAACTTGATCCCGAAGAGAATCATTTAAAGAAGGCAAAGGAGAAGAATTAAGCACATCAAACCTGGTACACCACTCATCTGGCCAGGCTCCATCCAAACTCATGAAAAGCTCACGTACCGTAGTTGCAGTAGAGAACCCACAAGAATAGATAAATTGATAAGACAGTAAAGCCGAAAGATCACCACAGGGAAGCCAAGAATCCTCCCAAGCATTTGTGTCCCGGCCATCACCAATCTGAGACAGTAAATATCATCGCAAATGAAGACGTAAGTCCAACAATTTACGGAAGACCCACGACCAATTGGAATTTTTCCGAACCAACCAGAAGTGAGAAGATCGAAGATTATGACGATAAACCCATCGAACCCACAAATAATTATGATGGCAAACAATATCCCAAACATGTTTAGCAAGTAAAGCCCTATTCCAGGTTGCCAACCGCCAAATACCAAGACCCCCTGACTCAAGAGGTCAACACACCACTTCTCATGATAATTTACACCGCCCTCGAGGATCATCCCTTGGAGCCCATAGGAACTTCCAGAAGATCGATTCAAGATCATGAATTAACCCAAACGGAAATAAGAGCACAAACATCCAATGCAACTGAAGAGATTGAAGGACCGCCATAATGAGTTGTCGACGTCCTCCAAACGATAGAAACTTAGACTTCCAATTGAGAATACGTCCCTTAACCTTAGCAATCATAGGGCTATAATCACTTATCTTCAAACGAGCTTGAGATAAAGGTACTCCCAAATAACGGACAGGAAACAAGCCAAGCTTAAAAGGAAGACACTCCAGAATGGCCTCCTTAATGTTAGGGGGCACATTCCCAAAATAAATCTCACTTTTTACAAGGCTTGGTTCCAAACCCGAACGTTGTTGAAAGAGAAAAAGAGCCTTTTTAAGCACCTCCACCGATTGGACATTACCTTTAGTAAAAACAAATAAATCATCAACAAAGCACAGGTGAGTCAAGTCCAGCTCCTCACAACCCCGATGGTACTCAAAATCAGATGCCTCCCGGATACAATGCCTAAGGAGCATAAATAACCCCTCCATCACAATCGTGAAAAGATATGGAGATAATGGATCACCTTGCCGAAGACCCCTACCACCATGAAAAAACCCATAAGATTCACCATTAATCGCAAGCGAGTATGAAGTAGTGGACACCATCTCCTTAATCCACTTAACCATAACCGGATGGAACCCCAAACCCTGCAGCATAATAATGAGGAACCGCCAGTCCACCATATCATAAGCTTTTTTAATATCTATCTTGAAAGCACAACTAGGAGGACCTGTCATTGTCTAATACCCATAAACAAGCTCATAAGCCATAAGAATATTATCTGTAATCTTCCTTCCCGGGATAAAGGCCGATTGGGCCTTATCTATTAGGGAATCCAAATAATCCTTCATTCTGTTTACAATGACTTTACTAATGCATTTGTAAAGTACATTACAGCAAGCTATTGGTCGGTAATCCGTAACCATAGAAGCATTAACAAATTTAGGGATAAGACAGATAAGCGTATGATTCAATTCCTTCGGGAGGTTACCTCGATAAAAGAAGTTGTGGATGGCAATCTCCACATCACGCCCAACAATATCCCAAGAAGCTTTGAAAAATCGTGAAGAAAACCCATCAGAACCAGGAGCTTTATGATTACCAATGCTAAACATAGTATTTTTAATTTCATCATTTAGAATCGGCCGAATCATATGATTAGCTTCCGAGATGGAAAGCTTTTTCGTAAAAGAGTGTTCGGGCATAACTGGGTCAGGAGAATCATACCTCTGGCCAATAAAATCTTTAAAGTAGTCAACGAAAACTTTAGGAACATCATCACCATAGACAAACTCACCATTACTAGTGCAGATAGATTGAATTGAATTGGAGTGATGCCGTTCTTTAATCCCCTTATGGAAGAATTTGGTATTCATATCACCCTCATTCAACCACTTAACTTTTGCACATTGCTTCGCTGCACATTCCTCGTCCCAACAAGCATTTTGGTAAGCAATACGAAGATGACCAAGTTCTAAACCCAACTCTGCATTAGACGGATCTTTATCGATGTCCAGTGGAATACGATCTAACTCAGTTTTTAAAAAGGAAACCCTCTTCCCAAGATTACCAAAAGTATTACGAAGCCTACGAAGAGGGACCTTAAGAGCTTTCAAGTGGGAAGTTACCCGAAACATAAAAGTCCCCTCAACATAATTAGACCATTCCTCCTTAACAATCTGCAAGAAATCCGGGTGCTCAGCCATGAAATTATCAAATTTAAAACCATACCTCGTTTTCCATAAACCTCCTTTGAAAGTTAGAACCACCGGCGAATGATCTGAAAGTCCCGCAAAAAGAAATTTAACATTAGCATCATGGAATTTAGAAGTGAATTCTGCATTAGCCATAGCCCTGTCAAGTTTACGCATGATTCCCCCTTCAGAATTCGGCTTTTGGTTCCAAGAAAAGTGTACACCAGTGTAATGCAAATCAAAAACTTCAACATCCTCAACACACGCAAAAAAAATCAGACATATCTATATTATGGTGAGAAGACCCACCAAGCCCATGATGAGGAAATAGCATGGTGTTGAAATCTCCCATTACTATCCAAGGATTTGAACCAATCAACACTTTAAACTTCCGTAACCCCGACCATAATTCTCTTCTGGGATTGCAAACATTTGCACCATAGACCAAGGACAAAAAGAAAAAGTCTTGACCACCTCTTAAAGATAATTTACAGTTCAGGAATTGATTTTGAGCCACCATAACCATAACATCTAATTTACGAGAATTCCAAGCAAGGATTATACGTGTACCCGACACACACGCAACTTGATTAGAAATCCAAGGCCATCGGCCAAAAATCTTTGAGCACACACTTTCAAGAGAATCCTTAGAAACATGAGACTCTACAATAGCACACAAACATAAATCATTGCAATGAATAAAATTTTTCACCTCATTTTGCTTAACCGGAGAATTGAGTCCCCGGATATTCCAAGATGCAAAATTTAACATGATGAAGTGGAAGGTTCAGACCCTTGCTCCCGCCTGTCCACATTCAAAGTGTTCGCAACAGGGTCTTTATCCATAAACAAGTGGTGGTTCACATGAGTTTCCTCCCCGCCTAACTTCTCAACAACACCATATCTGTTAGGGGCCAGCACAAGCTCTTACATAACACCCCTCTGTGGCAAACGTAAGTTTTTGACCACTGAATCAATGAGAGGGGTAGAAGTAGCCATATAATGGGAAGAATGGATAGGTTGGGAAGAAGAAGACCCAGAACCAACAGAAACATAATTCGTACCTGAAACCTTTAATGCATTCTTAACATTCTCTCTAGATTGGACAACTTCATTCGTACCAGTATTCCTCATCTCCATCTGATCCCTTTTCGAGGTACTTGCTATTAAATCCACCGAATGATGGGCATTATTTTCATTCACAGTTTCCTTGCCTTGAACGGAGTGCTTGGGCTTACTTCCGGCGTTCGGCCTCCATTGCTTTTTCTCCACTATGATAAATCCCTCCGCATCCTTCCTCCCATCAACTTGCTTCCCTTTGTGCATACTAGCGGCTTTTGTACAAGCCGAAATTTTATGACCAAAAACCTGGCAATGGGCGCATTGAACCGGCTCCCATAGATATTCAACCTGAATTTTCACTATTTCAGCATCACCACCAGTGAGATTTGGAATTTCTACTTCAATATGCCTTTTCAAATCCCCCATAGCCCATACCTCAACCAATACCTTAGCAAACCCCGGTCTTCCCCAAGCTTTTTCACACATTGATGCAGTGCAAGAATCCATCTGTTTCAGCACTCCCAACACACTCGCAATGCGACTAACACCCTCCTTATTAAAAGCAACTAACATAATATTGTGTAATTTCACCCATAGGGGACAAGAAGAGTGTCCCGGTTTCCTTAACCCCTTAGAGGGATCCCAACGATAGACAAATAGAGGGATACCCCTTATCATTAACGGCCCAACTTCAATAGCCTGGTCACACCCTCCTACATCATTAAACTTGAATAAGAGAATCCCATTCTCATTTAACATTGCATCTCTGAAGCCATACTTTCCCCACGCCTTTCTAACAAAGTTTTTCACTACAGGAAAAGGAATACGAGGGCCCAGAAAGTATCCATACAACACCGAATTATACGATTTAGCAGCTTCCTTAGCCATTTCAATAGGAATTTTCAAACTTACATCCTTTTTATTAGCCAACGGATAAAAAGTAAGGTCCGTGGCACTCGAACAACCCACCGCTTTCACAAAACTTAACTTTTCTTTACCACTCGAGGTATTTTCGAGAGATGAAAGTATCTCAAAAACATAATTCGACTAGGATCATTAGGAAAAGGAGCCGATTCCTCCCCCATTTCCATCGCACACACTAAGAAGTCATGGTGTTTGAAACTAACGTTTAGCGCCCTTAATAGGATAGACGAAGACCTCGAAAACCGGGGTGCTGAATATCTATCAAGGGAATTCAACGAAAGAGACGAGGACCCCGGAAACACTTAGGAGGTACGTAGAAACAGGAACTAAAAAATCGGCACTGAAAAATCCTCTAGACACCTCTTAAAAACAGAAGCAAACCCGAACAACAGCGATCAAACTCCAAAATCACGGATAGATAACAAACACCCACTATGCAGAAATCAAACTGAGCTTGTTGTTAAAAGACTGGAACCGAGGCTCAAAATAGCAGCAGAAAACAGTTTATGATTAATACCCGGAACTAGATCAAAATCATGCAGCAAGACAAACCCACACCCACTCAATAACCAGCAAACAGCAGAAGAAAATTACCCAACAGCACTTTAAAAATTTCTAGTAGCAAGAAGGAAATACCGCAGCAAAAACAGCAACCAAACCGCAAAATAGTCACACACAATCATAAACAGTAGTCTACCAGGAGCTGCAGTAGTCAAAACAACCAGCCTATCCAATCTAAACCCTTGCAAAACAGCCGAGGAGAAGAGCCAACTAGCAGATCAGACGGTCAAAACCCAAAACAGCGAGAAGCAACAGCAAAGAAACAGGTCAGGCTGAACCAACATTAGCAAACAATATTCAACCACATAAACTCAAACTCCTGCCAGAACTGAATCAGCAAGAAAACATGCAAGAAGTCGCATAAAATCAACGAGAAAGGAGCCTCAATTCTGGTTAAGCCGAACGAAACAATAGAACAAAATCACACGCAAACAGATCGTCTTCAACCAAGATTAAACCAACGAAAAACAGTCTTAATCAAAACAACACATAAAATCATAGGATGAACAGCACCTCGTAACCCTAACACACCCACAAGTCTAGCACCCAACTGAACACTAGGTCGAAGCATACAGATCACCAGGTTTAATACCGAAGCAAAATGTAACAACCCTCATATTCCAAATACATATAATTCACATTATCATACTCATAATACTAAAATAGTATTATTACAAAACATGGACTATCAAAATGTATCTCTAATACATATGTGAACATGCTACTATCATCATTCAAACTTTTCCCTTGCCTTTATCTTTCATCGTACACTGACCTGCAAAACAGGTTAGTCCAACATCTGAGCGTTAGACCAAAAGGTCTAGTGAGTGTATAAYCTCATGCAACATTATATATTCCAAACAATCAGTTTAGAATCAAACCTGTTCCGAAACAAATCATATTTATGTTTCTCGCGGTAACATCGCTGTTACATTCTCTTATCTCTTTCTCACTCGCAGTTATACTGCCATTATATCACTCTCGCGGTTACACCGCCATTATATCACTCTCGCGGTTACACCGCCATCTCACCCGCAGTTACACTGCCATTATATCACTCTCG
>NW_020202268.1:9352-11311 GCF_001531365.2 Cynara cardunculus var. scolymus
TATCAAACTGTATGTAAGCAATTCATATCCAAAGCTTTTTATACACTCACCTTTTAGAAGTTGAGAATCAAAACCTTTGAAATCTTCTTCTTCCTGTGAAATCCTCCAATTCTTCAGAGAGTAAACTTTCTAAAAATAGCAAGTGTGTGTGAACCTATTTCTTCCTCAAAACTATATATTCAAGTACCAACACAAGGAGAGGAGATAGGCAGTCATATAAGCCGACCTCCCCTTTTATTTTAATTAAATTAAAACTCTCACACATACATACATAACATATACATACATATAAAACATATATACATATCATCATATATATAAATTTAATTGATGATATATACATATATATATATATCTAAAAAAATAATAACCAGATTATTACAATATATATATATATATATCTAAAAAAATAATAGGAAATGGTCCAACATATCTTGGACTTAACTTTCCTTTCTTACCAAAACGTACTATTCCTTTCCAAGGTGATACTTTCAACATTACTTTATCACCTATTCGAAACTCAATCGGCTTCCGACGTTTATCTGCATAACTTCTTTGTCTATCTTGTGCCGCTTTCATTCGTTCCCGTATTAACCCAATTTTATCTGCAGTTTGCTGAACTAACTCAGGCCCAGCTAACTGTCTTTCACCTATTTCATTCCAGCACAAAGGAGTTCGACATTTTCGTCCATACAAAACCTCAAAAGGTGCTGCCTGAATGCTCGAATGATAACTATTATTGTATGCAAATTCAACCAAAGCCAAATGACTATCCCACGTCCCTCCGAAATCAATAACACAAGATCTCAACATATCTTCTAAAGTTTGGATAATTCGTTCACTCTGTCCATCAGTTTAAGGATGATAAGCTGTACTTAGCTGAATTTGTGAACCCATTTCCCTCTGAAAACTCTTCCAAAACATAGAAGTGAAACGACTATCTCTATCAGAAACAATTGATAAAGGAACACCATGCCGAGTCACTATTTCATCAATATATAACTTTGCCAATCTCTCCATCGAATATGACTCTTTCATAGGTAAAGAAGTGTGCAGATTTAGACAACCGATCTACTATCACCCATATTGCATCATACCCCTTCGATGTTTTCGGCAATTTGGTTATGAAATCCATAGTAATATGATCCCATTTCCAAACCAGAATTTCTAAAGATTGTAACTTACCATAAAGACGTTGGTGTTCAATCTTTACTTGGAGACATGTCAGGCATTGTTCAACATGTTTAGCAATATCTTTCTTCATACCTGGCCACCAATAATGTTGCCTCAAATCCTAATACATTTTATTTGTACCTGGATTTATCGCAAAACGAGACTAATGGGCTTCATTCAAGATACGCTTTCTGAGATCACCATAACATGGTACCCAAATTCTGTTCTGAAACTTCCAAAATTCTGTGTCATTTCTTACCAATTTCGATATTAGTCCACCCAATCTTTCCTGTTTGATGTTATTCTCTTTCATTGCCTCATGTTGAAATTCTCGTAACTCTTCTTGAATACTGGATAATAACTCAACTCGTAAAGCTATAGCTTTGATAGTTCCACTTTTCTCTTGTCGGCTTAACGCATCGGCCACTACATTTGCTTTTCCTGCATGGTACAAAATCTCACAATCATAATCACTCACCAATTCCAACCATCTTCTCTGACGCATATTCAGATCTTTCTGATGAAATAAATGTTGCAAGCTTTTATGATCTGTGAAGATTTGACACTTCGTTCCATACAAATAATGTCTCCATATCTTCAAAGCAAACACTACTGTCGCTAACTCCATATTGTGAGTAGGATACTGTCTTTCATGATCTTTTAACTGTCTAGAAGCATAAGCTATTACCTTTCCACGTTGCATCAGTACACAACCCAAACCCAACTTTGACGCATCACTATATACCACAAAATCTTCTACTCCATCTGGCAAAGATAGAATTGGTG
>NW_020202268.1:12434-14499 GCF_001531365.2 Cynara cardunculus var. scolymus
TCACTATCATTTGCTGTTTCCACAATTAGATCCTCACTTAACGCTTTAGATTCTAAATGTGTTCAGTTAACAAATGATGGTGGCACAAAAGAAAGATTTGCACCCGAATCAAATAAAACTTTGGCACATACTGAATTAACAAGGAATGTACCTGTCACCACTTCACGGTGTTCTTCCGCCTCACCTCTCGTCATTTGAAAGGCTCTCCCTTTAGCATTACCCTCTGTCTGTCTGGTCCCTCCCCGTCCACTTGGACTAACACGATTATCCATTTGCCCACGACCTGTTGGCACATATCCAGATCCTCGACCACCAGAATATCCAGATCCCCGTCCTCCAGCTAAACCAAATCCTCTATTCTTTTCTTGCGGACAATCAGTACTTATATGTTGGGGTGAATTACAAATATAACATTTTTGCATCATCCGACAATCTCGAGCTATATGTCCAGGTTCCTGACATTTAAAGCATACTCGAGATTCTGTATTACAATTTCCCTGATGTATTTTATGACATCGGGTACAAGCCTTATCATTAAACCTTTAGAGTGGTCGGTTCATATTTTCCATAAAACTCGGTCTACAGAAATCAGTTAACGTAGCTTCCCCCTTTCTTTTCTCTCCAACCCTTTCTTGCGGTTGTCGGTTAATATCTTGTTCTAGTATTTCAGCAGCATCAACTGCCGCCTGAAATGTTGTCGGATTCCTGGATATCACATACTTTCTAAGATTTGCCTCTAATCCCCAGATATACTGTCTTACCTTACTGTTTTCGGATATAATATAAGCTTCGGCAAATCTAGATTGTTCCATGAACACTTCAGTATATTGTCGAACTGACATATTTCCTTGTTCAAGACGAAGGAAATCATCTTCCAACTTTCGAACTGCAGCTTCAGGACAATACTGCATCTTAAACTTTACCACAAACTCTTCCCAAGCCATAGTTTTCAGAATATTCGGGTCTGAACTAGACATAACTTCCCACCAATACAAAGCACTTGATCTCAAACGAGATACAGCGAACATTACTTTGTCTTCTTCTGCACTTTTACTAATTTGCAGACTCAACTCAATCTCCTTAAGCCAGCACATAGCTTTAACAGGGTCACGCTCACCAGAAAATTTAGGAGGTTTACACGCAAGAAACATCTTGATATCTCCTCCCTTCTGTTCTGAGGATGCAGTAATAGGTACAGATGTAACAGTTATCGGTGTACTAGCTCCGGCTTCCTCTTGCTCAGAATTTCTTTCCACATTTGAATCAGTTTGGTTTGTATGTTTCAACAAATTTACCAAACTTTCCTCGAATTTTCCCAGCTCAGCTGCCAACATATCTTGAGTAATATATTTAGGGTCAGAAACATTATGTCCACCCCTAACTCTTCCTTGACCTCAGCCCGACATTGAACTTTCTTGAGCTGAAAATTCCTGTTCCCCATGAGTTTCTTGTCTAGTACCTCGCCCTCTACCTCGTCCTTTACTACGACTTCGTGTTTCTATTACATTTTCTGGATTCTCTTCTTGCATAACATTTCTTCTTCCTCGACCTCTTCTATTATCAGTTGAGGTCCTTTCTGATTGATTGAGATTATCTGCCATTTCCCAGTACGTAACCTTTTCTGTCACATTTAAACACACATGATTATTCTCATAATCATAACATAATAACACATTTATCCTCATGCCCACTCATAACTCAGATTATATCAATCATATATAATCTCCCTTTCTCACAATAGTTTCAGCTATAACATATTCCCATGTTCATAGACCCAGTGAAACCTATTATCTTAACTTTCCACACTACTAGTTTAAGTCTAAGTATTTCGCAAATACCAACTGTAACAACCCTCATATTCCAAATACATATAATTCACATTATCATGCTCATAATACTAAAATAGTATTATTACAAAACATGGACTATCAAAATGTATCTCTAATACATATGTGAACATGCTAATATCATCATTTAAACTTTTCCCTTGCCTTTATCTTTCATCGTACACTGACCTGCAAAACAGGTTAGTCCAACATCTGAGCGTTAGACCAAAAGGTCTAGT
>NW_020202268.1:15539-16862 GCF_001531365.2 Cynara cardunculus var. scolymus
AAGTTGAGAATCAAAACCTTTGAAATCTTCTTCTTCCTGTGAAATCCTCCAATTCTTCAGAGAGTAAACTTTCTTAAAATAGCAAGTGTGTGAACCTATTTCTTCCTCAAAACTATATATACAAGTACCAACACAAGGAGAGGAGATAGGCGGTCATATAAGCCGACCTCCCCTTTTATTTTAATTAAATTAAAACTCTCACACATACATACATAACATATACATACAGATAAAACATATATACATATCATCATATATATAAATTTAATTGATGATATATATATATATATCTAAAAAAATAATAATCAGATTATTACACAAAACAAAATGAATCAAACAGTAAAACCAGGCAAACCCCGATCTGAACAAAACGTAACGTAAACAGGCTCGGCAGAAACCCTAGCCGCACCCAACAAAAATGCAGAAACCAGCCGCACAATCAAGAACAAAAACTAAGGAAAGATCTTACCAAACTGAAGAACAAGAAAGATTGCAGAAACTCGAAATGGAAGCAGCCGTGAGGATAGAATCCCACCCTCACCTTCACGATCGAGTAGCCAAAACCGATAGTAAAACACCTCAACAAGCAGGAAGTCGCCAAGAATTATGCAACCATGCACATCCAAAAACCAGATCGGAATCCTAGACGATGCAAACAATCAGACATCCATCACCATGAACGCACTCCTTGAGAGTGGGTCCATTTGGTGTTAGTGGATATAATTGGCCTATTTCTTTTTAAGAAGTCCATTTGGGTCAACATGACTCAAACTAGGTCATAATTAGTCTTTTTAGACCCAAATGGGTTTAATGGGGCCAGTTATCCATAACCAGTGTAATTGGGTCAAAATGAAACTAAATGGGCCATATTTGGTTTGTTCAGATGTGATAACCGGATCCTGGTTATACCCCAAGGTAAGTAATATGTGATTATTTGATAAGTGATTACATGATAGCATGATAAATTTGTTATATTTTGTGATAACTGGATTCTGGTTATCACCTAAGCTAATTAATATGTGATTATCTGATTAAATGATTATGTGACAACATGATAAATTGATATGTTTAATCATGCTAGTATGTAAATTGTGTATTAATTGGATATATATATATATATATAAATCCATGATATATGTGATTATATCCACATATATATATATATATATATATATATGAGTGATTTTATACACATGCATATTATGAATGCATGGTGTGTGGGTTTATGCATGTACATGAAGGATAGCATGGGAAGGGGGCTGTTAGCCGACCTTTCCTGTTTTGGAAAGGTATAAAAGGAAGAGTTTTACCTTCATTTCATTC
>NW_020202268.1:18247-28228 GCF_001531365.2 Cynara cardunculus var. scolymus
AAGAATCTGTGTCTTGATATCAGCCACTACTTGAGCTCCAGTACGGTTATGATTGTCAAAAAACTTTCTATTCCTTTCCATCCATATGTGGTACACCGTAGCTGAGATACCTAGTTTTTGAACCGTAGACCACAATTTCCACCCTTGCAATATCCCCATATTAAGGATATCCTCCCAATTGTCCGGACACATCTGGATCCCTATTTCCCTCTTTATTACCTCCCAAATACTACTCGAATAGTCGCATTCAAAGAATAAGTGATTGTGCGTTTCAATCACCAAGTTGCAAAAAACACATTTTAGATCAGGGGGTTCATGCTTCCACTGGCAAATGCGGTCTTGGGTCGGTAATCTTTTCTGACATGCCATCCACATGCAGAGAGCATGTTTAGGTATGCATGCTTTATTCCAAACCACCTTATGCCAATGCACAATTGGTCCCACTTCTTGCAAAGTTTGCCATGCCACCTTCACCGTAATAAGCTGCCTATTATTATTAGGCTCAAGCCACCTAATCGTATCCTCTAAAGGACTAGGGGAAGGGATCACAATTCGTTGCAACTAGGGAAACCATTGTATCCATTCATCCGGCCACACATTACCAAACCGTTGTATGAGGTCATAAACCGTAGATTTATTATGAAACTCATGGCCATTTATGAACCTATACGAAAGCAAATGGATTAGGGGACCCTGTTCACTCCAAGTGTCTTCCCAAGCATGCGTAGACATCCCATTGCCCACATTCGAAATGAAAAATCTCCTACAATGAGGTCTTAACTCTAAAATGTTCCGTATATGCCAAGACCATTCATTTCTCTTCTTTATCACCCAAAAATTTCTCCCCCGAATACAATTTGAATGAATCCAAGAAACCCACACGGATCTTCTTCGAGTAAGAATATCCCAAATATGTTTAAACAGCAAGCACCTATTCCAAAGCGCTAGCATTTTCATACCAAGTCCCCCATTTTTTACAGGCAAGCAAACCCTTTCCCAAGAAACTCGACATTTTCCCAACACCCCTTCCGCTTTATTCCATAAGAGATTGCGGCAAACTTGTTCAATCTCATGGATTGTAGCCGTCGGGATTAGAAAAACTGACATCCAATAAGTTTGCATAGATTGAAGAACAGAGATGATGAGTTGTCTTCTACCACCATAGGATAGAAATTTGTTTTTCCAATTCATCAATCGAGTTTTAAGTTTAACCACAAGAGGGTTGAAATCACGTACCTTCAATCTGACCGCGGAGAGAGGAACACCCAGGTACCGAATAGGGAACACCCCCGGGCTATATGGAAGGCAATTTCAAATGGCATGTTGAACATCCAATGCAACATTTCCAAAAAATATCTCACTTTTTTCGAGACTCAGAGACAGACCCGATCTAACTTGAAACGTTTGGAGAGCCCGTTTTATCACTTCTACCGAAATGGCATCCCCTCGAGAGAAAATAAAAAGATCATCTGCAAAACATAAATGAGTCAACTTGAGGTCTTCACCTCCTTGGTGGTAAGCAAAATTCACCTCCTCATCAATACATTGTTTTAGGATCATTGATAATCCTTCCATTACCACCGTAAACAAATAAGGAGATATTGGATCTCCTAGTCGAAGCCCTCGTTTTCCATGAAAGAAACCCTCCAACTGACAATTAACACAAATAGAGAATGTTGGCGTTGAGATTAGCGATTTTATCCAATTGATCATAACTGGATGAAAACCCATTCCCTTCAACATCCCAAGAAGATACTTCCAGTCAACAGTATCATAAGCTTTTCTGATATCAATCTTGAATGCACATTTTGGTTCCCCCTGTGGTTTCTGATAACCTGCCACAAGCTCATGTGCCATTAAAATGTTATCAGTAATCTGTCTCCCAGGAATGAAAGCCGATTGAGCCTTACTGATAAGGACATCCAAAGAGCCTTTCATCCTGTCAGCAATGATTTTACTAATACATTTAAGCAACACATTGCAACAAGATATGGGCCGAAAATCAGATACAAAGGAAGCATTAGGAATTTTCGGAATAAGGCAAAGCAACGTGTGATTCAACTGTTAGTATAAGGTGCCCGAGTAGAAGAATTTATGAACCGCAATAAGAATATCCCGTCCCACCACACACCAAGCAGATTTAAAGAATTTCGAAGAAAACCCATCAGATCCCGGGGCCTTATTATTTCCAATATCAAATAGAGCAGACTTTATTTCCATATCAGTAATGGGTCTAATTAAGTGCAGAGACTCCGATAAAGTCAAAGAACGATCAAAAGAATAATCCTCCATAGAAGGGTTTACCAACGCATCACAAGAACCCAAAATACCTGCAAAATGAGTAACAAAAGCTTTTGGTACTTCATCATGTTCAAATACCATACCAGTAGAGTCCTTAATAGCAGCAATGTGGTTCCTATTGCGCTTCTCTTTCATGGAGTGAAAAAAGAACTTTGAGTTTCCATCCCCCTCATTCAACCAAGTAATCTTCGCCTTTTGTCTAACCATTTCCAACTGATCAGTCCTAGCTTGTTGATAAGCTAACAATAGGTGAGCAACATCCTCTTTCAGCAAATCATTCAATCGCCCCATTGTATTCATCTGTGAAAAGAGCCCCAGCATCACTCCTAGCCGTATCAATTATCTCCATATCATCATCTTCACTAGATTCTTCAGTAGATAAAGACGAGAATCGGTTATTTGTAGACGTTTGGACCATAACACCACGTCTCGGTTTAAATGCTTGTACCACAACCTTTACTAGTTCCGGACCCCCCGTAGATCTTACTGTTTCATTCAAACTACCCTCTCTACCTCTTGGCGTTCTCCCAGCATCCACAGTGCAATACTTCCCCCCCACAGGCTCATCATTTGCACTAGCTGGGTCTTCAAATACAATAGACTTACCCTTTGGAGTAACAACAACATTTTCCTTTGGGTCCACATCCGGAGGTATCGCCTCTTGTGCTGGCTTTATAACACCAACACCAAATAACGTATCTGAAGCGACATAATCTCTATCTTTGCTAGCCTTAGAGGGTTCCACCTGAATTCCATTACTAACACCAGAAGTAGATTTCGGCCTCCAGTGTTGCCTTCTAGATTTTTGAAATCACTCCTTTTCCAACGCCTTTGGCTGCTCTTTTGGTTTCCGAACAACCCCTTTCATGCATGAAGAATCCCTATGTCCAAAAGTTTTACACATGGAACATTGGGAAGGCACCCAATCATACTCCAATACCACCTTTACCATATCTTCTCCATTACCCGAAAGCCTCGGTATTACCATTCGACTTCCCGCTGCAACTCTCCCATGGCCCAAACATTCACCAAAACCTTTGCAAAATTCGTTCTCCCCAAGCTTTATCACATGTGCTTGCCGTACATGCATCCAATCGTAAAGGAACCCCAATTGCACTAGCAATACAACTAATTCCCTCTCTGTTAAAAGAAACGAGAGGGATATTAAAAAATTTAATCCACAAAGGGCACGATGAGTGTTCAGGTTTATAAAGCCCTTTTGACGGGTCCCATGCAGAAACAAACAATGGCACCCCTCTTATCATCAGAGGCGACGATTCAACAACTTGGGCACAACCACCTCCATCATTAAAACGAAAAAAGAAATAACCAAGATCATTCACCATAGCATCTTTAAAACCAAACTTTCCCCAAGCATTTTGAACCGCACGTAAAACAATAGGAAACGGAAATCTAGTTCCCAAAAAATACACGTGAGATTTTGCCATATCTCGAGTTGCTTGTAAAAGGAATTGTATTCGTGGATTCACACTCTTTTCCACCGGGTAATAAGTCAACTCCGACGATGAAACACCGCCAACAATTTCAGCAAACGACTTACGATCTTGAGAAGAATTCCCACCCGAAACCGAATGTGATAATCGTTCCCAAACCGAGACCCTTTTTTTGATTCCTACATTGCACACATTAGCCCTCAAATTCCCCTCCTTTTCACCCTCATACAAGAATCCGCCTACATCACATTCTCGCTTCCTGTCATCAGCCTTAGCTTTTATACCATCATCAGGCAAATCAGTGTCTTCAGCCCTACCATGCAAAACACGAGGGGACAACCCACCTAAGATCACATCTGCAAAATCTTGGAAAACCGGTTCTTCCAATATCACATCCGCAAAATCAACCATCATTACCACAACACAGTAAAACCTAGCTCCTTTATTCCCAAGTCAAGAAGCCATGGTGCTGAAACCCTCTTAGAATGTCCTTGATAAAATAGACGAAGACCTCACAGGAGGGTGTTGAATATTCTATCAAGTAAATTCTGCAAAGGTAACGAAGACCGCGGAAACACTTGACACGAGAATAAGCAACCAGAATAAGAATCCAAACAAAAGACAGCAACAAAACAACAAGTCCCACAGCAAAATAGAACCAAACACACCAGCTAAACCACGTACCAAGAGACAAAACAACTAACCACGAGAGTAGCAGCAAAATCACAAGGCACGGGGACTGGAGCAGTCACCATCAGCACCAAATAGAATCTTAAACCGCAAGATCCCAAGAGCAAACCTCAACCAGCAGCTGTCAACGGATTCTGACCACTCGAGAAAGACAGCTGAACCCTCAAAGTACAGCAGCGAAAAACAACCACCAATCAAGGAATCTAAAGAAAACTCAACCACCAACCAACTTCATAAAATAACAGCCGCACAAACTTGACAAAGGCCCAAACCAGCAGCACAATGAAAGAGGCAGAAACCTACTGTTTGAACTGTGAAACCAGCAGCTTCTCACCAGGCAGAACAGTAGACAAGGAGCAAACACAACATCAAACTGAAATGAAAACCAATAACGTAGCAAAACAGCAGCACCTAAGCTGAGCAGTCAAAAGGCAGCAACAACCTATGAAGATTGCTATAGAAAATCAACCAACAGCAGCAAAAACTATGAAATCCAACAAGCGATAGTCTGGATGTTATTGAGGAGAAAATAACAGGTTTGGCTTGAACTTTATATAAACCTTGTTTGGTTAGAAAAAGGTTTAAAAGTGACATTATATGAAACCTGATTGGTTCAAAGGTATGAGATCTGAATAGCTGAGTGCTTAGCTTGAAAAGTGGAAAGAATCTGGTATTATGTCTCAATTTGTTCATATATTTGTTATATATATGAATAGTTTTGATTATTGAACGTTGATTAGTGCAAGAAATGTATTAGAATTTTTGAACCTTGTATTCTGTATAGAGATTTCTTGTACTAAGAAACCTGAATGTGATATAAACATGTATTTCTTTTGTATGAAATATGTGTTACATGTAATGTGTATTTTGGGGTGTTACAGAAAGTGGTATCAAAGCCTGAGTTTAAGGGATTTAGGTATTTAACAACATGATACCTAGACTTAAACTGTTTTTATTACATGTTAAGGGTCCCGAACATAGTTAGCTCCATTGGAAATAAATATGATGGGTTGAAAGAACAGTGTGTAAGTTTAATTTTAATTACATCTGGCCAGTGTAATTATGAATTTACAGGTACACATCTGAACTTGAATACTTCATTATATTTGGGAATGTGAATACATGATTATTAACACTAAAATCTACAGATGTCTACCCGAACTCGAAGATCTGAAAGAGTGGCTCGTCAAGAATCTGAGGAAAGGGAAGAATCACCCGTAAACCTACCGACTAGCACGTCTAGAAATAGAGGTCGGAGAAGATCAATGGGACGAGGTAGAGGAAGAAGTCAGTCTCAGGGAAGGGGCCAGACCGAAATACATTCTGAACATGAAGAATCCCATTCTGGGAATGTTCAGGAGAGATCGGTGCCACACCCTGAATATGTAACTAGGGATATGTTGAATGAAGAAATGAGAAAGTTGCGGGAAACTTTGACTTTTATTATGGGAGTTCCAGCCAGGGTAGAAACAGAAAGAATAGAAGTTCATCCCTCGATGCAGTTACTCATAAAAAGGAGGGGGATATTAAAATGTTTCTGGCACGTAGCCACCAACATCTTATGGAGAAAGAGATCTAGTGAAAGTCGTGTGCTGGATTAAAGAAATGGAATCAGTATTCAACACCATTCGGTGTCCGAAAATAGATAATGTTCGATTTGCTGTTTCTCTATTAAAGTCAAATGCTTTGTTCTGGTGGGAAGTTGAATCGTTGGCCAGAACAGATGTTTTACAATCATTGTCTTGGGCAGAATTTGTGGAACGATTCAAGAACCAGTTTTGTCCTAAAACAACAGTTAGGCAAATGGAAGAAGATTTTCTGAAGCTGGAACAGGGAAATGGAAGTGTTCGGGAGTATACCGAAAGATTCATTGAATACTCTCGCTTTGCTAAATATTATGTTTCAACCGAACCCAGGAAGATAGAAAGGTATATTTGGGGTTTGAAACCCTCAATCAGAGAATTTGTAATTGCCATGAACCCCAATACCTTTTCATTAACGGTAGATGCGGCCGAAGTGACCGAACGAAATAAGAACCGGCAGCCAGAAGGAAAGGTTGTAGAGAAGAGAAAATGGGAGGGGTCTTCATCTTTTCGATGGCCGAAAACTGTAAGATATGATAAAAAATCTGAACAGAAGATCAGTGAGAAAGTCTGCTCACAGTGTCGACAGGTTCATCAGGGTGAATGCAAGATGGATCCAAGGAAATGTTATAAGTGCGGCGAAGCAGGTCATCTGTCCAAAAATTGCCCAGTTAATCAAAGGTGTTTTAATTGCAATTCTTCGGATCATATTCGACCGAATTGTCCCTTGTTAAGAACTCCACAATTGACAATGGGAAGTAATGTGTCGGGTACTCGGGGAAGACCTACTGTGAATAGAGGAGGGCAAGGAGGGGCGCAAGGACGGTCCTTCCAGATGACTAAAAACGAGGCAGAAACATCGCCGGATGTAGTAACAGGTACATTCCTTCTGAATTCAATACGTGCTAAGGTGTTATTTGACTCTGGTGCAAACTTTTTGTTTGTATCACCAATGTTTGCTCAAACTACATGTCTGAATTCTGTGATACTTGATGATGAATTAGTAGTTGATACTGCTAATAGTCAGGAAACTGTTACAAGTGTGTTTAATAACTGTAATATTATGATTGAGGGTTGTGAACTTCCGATCCGGTTATTTCCCATGCCAATGAAGGAATTGGATGTAGTGGTGGGTATGGATTGGTTGGCAAGGTATCATGCCAGTATTGTTTGTAATCAGAAAATAATCAGAATAACACTGCTAGACCAAGGAACAATTGTTTTTTATGGTGATCGTCAGAATCACCATACCAGTATTTTGTCAGTGATGAAAGCCCAGAAAAGTATTCGGAAGAAATGCCAAGGATGTTTGGCATACGTAATTGATCTGAAGAAAGAAAAGGGAAAAAGAAGAATCAATTTCAATTGTTAATGAATATCCAGAAGTCTTTCCAGAAGACTTATCTGGATTACCACCAGATAGAGTCATTGAGTTTCAAATTGATTTAATACCAGGGGCTGCACCAGTAGCAAATGCGTCATACCGTTTAGCTTCATCTGAATTAAAAGAACTGATTGCACAGTTGCAAAATTTATCTGGTAAGGGATTTATTAGGCCCATCACTTCACCTTGGGGTGCCCCGGTCTTATTCGTCAAGAAGAAGGATGGGTCTATGTGAATGTGTATAGACTATCGTGAATTGAATAAGCTGACAATCAAAAACAAATATCCTTTACAGAGGATTGATGATTTGTTTGACCAATTGGTGGGAGCAAGTTATTTCTCCAAGATTGATTTAAGGTCAGTGTATCATCAGCTCAAAGTCAGGGAAGAAGATGTCGCCACAACAGTATTCTAAACAAGGTATGGGCATCACGAATTCTTAGTTATGCCATTTGGCTTAACTAATGCGCCCGCAGCCTTTATGGATTTAATGAATAGAGTATGTAAAGAGTATCTTGATAAATTCGTTATTGTATTTATCGATGATATTCGTATATACTCTAAGACCAAAGAAGAGCATGCGGAACATCTTCGTCTGATATTAGAATTATTGAAGAAAGAAAAGCTATACGCAAAATTGTCTAAATGTGAATTTTGGTTGAGAGAAGTTCAATTCCTGGGCCACGTCATCTCAGAAACAGGGGTAAAAGTAGATCTAGTGAAAATAGAAGCAGTTACAAGATGGGAAGCTCCGAAAAATCTTTCTGAAGTCCGAAGCTTTTTGGGATTAGCTGGTTATTACCGTAAGTTCATTCAGAACTTTTCTAAGATAGCCGTGCCATTGACTAAATTTACTCAGAAGAACGTTAAATTCCAGTGGGAAGGAGAACAGCAAGAAGCTTTTCAACTGTTAAAAGATCATCTTTGTAGCGCACCGGTATTGACTCTACCAGATGGATCTGAAGACTTTGTGGTTTACAGCGATGCCTCAAAATTAGGGTTAGGATGTGTTCTGATGCATAGAGGAAAAGTGATTTCTTATGCGTCAAGACAATTGAAAGATCATGAGAAGCAGTATCCAACCCATGACATGGAATTAGCTGCAGTGGTGTTTGCTCTGAAAATTTGGAGACACTATCTTCTGGGAACGAAATGTCAGATTTATACTGACCATAAAAGTTTACAACATCTGTTCAGCCAGAAGGAATTAAATATGCGACAACATCGGTGGATTGAACTAGTTAATGACTATGATTGTGAAATCCTTTACCACCCGGGAACAACTATCGTGGTGGTTGACGCTTTAAGTCGGAAAGAAAAGAGTGGAACCATTAAAGCTGTGGCAATGAGAATGAACATGATCCCCGACATTCGTAAGGAAATTCAGAAATGCCAACAAGAAGCTGTAAAAGAATAATTTGTTAAAGAAGAAAAGTTGGGTAAGGTAATCTCAACCTTGGAACAAAATGACGAAGGACTAATGTGCTTTCAAGGGCGAATTTGGATACCATGTTTTGGAGATATCAAATACAATATTAAATGAAAGTCATAATTCCCGATACTCTATTCATCTAAGCACCAATAAGATGTATAGAGATTTGAAACCTTTTTATTGGTGGCCAGGGTTAAAAAGGGACATAGCTAGATATGCGGAACAGTGTCTGACATGTTTACAGGTTAAGATTGAACATCAAAAGCCGTATGGAAGTCTTCAATCTTTAGAGATACCTGTATGGAAATGGGATCACATTACTATGGATTTCGTTATGAAATTACCTCGAACTCCAAAGGGGTACGATGCGATTTGGGTAATTGTTGATCGTTTGTCTAAATCTGCGCATTTTCTGCCAATAAGAGAGAGATACTCTTTAGAGAAGCTAGCACAGGTTTACATCAAAGAAATTGTTACCAGACACGGTGTTCCATTTTTTATTGACTATGATAGAGTTAGTCGGTTTACTTCAAAGTTCTGGGAAGGGTTACAAAAAGTTTTAGGGTCTGAAATCCGACTAAGTACAGCTTATCATCCGCAGACTGATGGACAGAGTGAAATAACTATCCAGACTCTCGAAGATATGTTAAGAAGTTGTATTATTGTGATAATTGGATCCTGGTTACCACCCAAGGTAAAATAATGTGTGATTATCTTATTAAATGATTTCGTGATAACATGATAAATTGTTATATTGATCATGCTGGTATGTGAAAATGTGCATAATATGAAATGCATATGTTATATATATATATATACATAATATATGTATGCATGCATATGTGTGTGTGCATGTGTGCATAAGTGTATATGGTAGTGTGAATAAGAAAAGGGGCTGATTAGCCGACCTTCCTGATTTGGAAAGTATAAAAGAGAGGTTGAGCCTCCATATTTTCCCTTCTTGCTTTGGCAAAAGTTGTGTGATTTAAAAAGAGAAGAGAGTTGACCGGATTATTCTTTGCTAAAGATTCAAGTGTTTGGTTTCAAAAGATTGATAAGGTGAGTAGTTTCTAAAACTCTTTTGCATAAAGATTATTACTGGTTTCATATGAATTTTGTTTGAATTTGGATAGAAAT
>NW_020202268.1:29603-30972 GCF_001531365.2 Cynara cardunculus var. scolymus
TGTAAGGTAAATTTTAATTACATCTGGCCAGTGTAATTATGAATTTACAGGTACGCATCTGAACTTGAATACTTCATTATATTTGGGATTGTGAATATGTGATTATTAACACTAAACTTTGCAGATGTCTAGCCGAACTAGAAGATCTAAAAGAATGACTCGTCCAGAATCTGAGGAAAGAGGAGAATCACCTGTAAATCGACCGACTAGTACATCCGAAAATAGAGGTTGGGGAAGAGTAAGAGGACGAGGCAGAGGAAGAAGTCAATCTCAGGGAAGGGGTCGGACTGAAATACATTCTGAACATGAGGAATCCCACTCTGGGAATGTTTAGGAAAGGTCGGTGCCACACCCAGAATATATAACCAGAGATATGTTGGCAGAGGAAATGGGGAAATTACGGGAAACTCTGACATCTATTATGGGAATACCGGCTGGAGTGGAAACAGAAAGAGTAGAAGTTTATCCCTCTGCTCCAATCACCCTGAATAAATAAGGAGATATTAAGATGTTTTTAGCATGCAAACCACCAACCTTTTCTGGGTAGAGAGATCCAGTGAAATCTATGTGCTGGATTAAGGAGATGGAATCTGTGTTCAACACCATTCGGTGTCCGAAAACAGATAAAGTTCGATTTGCTGTTTCTGTATTAAAATCAAATGATTTATTTTGGTGGGAAGTTGAATCGTCTACCAGAACGGATGTTTTACAGACTTTGTCTTGGGTAGAATTTGTGGATAGATTTAAAAATCAATTCTGTCCTAAAACAGCAGTAAGACAAATGGAGGAAGATTTTCTGAAGCTAGAGCAAGGGAATGGAACAGTTCGGGAGTATACCGAAAGATTCATCGAATACTCTCGTTTTGCCGAACATTATGTTTCGACTAAATCCAGGAAGATAGAAAGGTTTGTTTGGGGTCTGAAACCCTCAATCAGAGAGTTTGTTATTGCTATGAACCCCAATACGTTTCCAATAACAGTAGATGTAACAACCCCCATACTCCACATTTGCATAAAATACATATTTCATTACATAGAAACATGAATTACATCAAAAGGTCCCACTAGTACATGGATTGCTATATGTACAAAATCTACATATAAAATTTCCAAAACAAATCCTGTACTACTACATGTAATATAACAGGTATCTTCCAAAAGCAGGAAACAGATTAGGAAAAATGATCACATTTTCCCTTTCCCTTTAATATCCCCGGACCCAGCTATTCCTGCATTACATAATTTAAAACAGAAAATGAGGGTTAGACCATACGGGTCTAGTGAGTAAATCCCCTATTTGCAAATGCAGGGTGACAAACACCAAAATCTGTTAATGTTATCTTGGTTTAGAAATATACTGCAATATAAC
>NW_020202268.1:32492-34055 GCF_001531365.2 Cynara cardunculus var. scolymus
ATATATATATATATTCAATTAATTCGCAAATTTCATACCAGCACGTATGAATTATCATGCAATCACGTAACCAAATAGTCAAATAATCACGTATTAAATACCTTGGATAATAACCAGGATCTGGTTATCACAGTAGATGCAGCAGAGGTGACTGAACGAAATAAGAATAGACAATCGGAAGGAAAATTGTGGAGAAAAAAAAATGGGAGGGACCTTCATCTTTTCGAGGGCTGAAAATTGTTAGATATGATAACAGATCTGAACAGAAGATTAGTGAAAAAGTCTACTCACAATGCCGACAGGTTCATCAAGGAGAATGCAAGATGGACCCAAGAAAATGTTATAAGTGCGGTGTGGCAGGTCATTTATCCAGAAATTGCCCACCTAACCGAAGGTGTTTTAATTGCAATTCTCCGGATCATATTCGACCAAATTGTCCATTGTTAAGAACTCTGTAGTTAACAATGGGGAGTAATGCGTCGGGTACTCAGGGAAGGCCTACTGTAAACAGAGGAGGGCAAGGAGGGACGCGGGGATGATCCTTCTAGATGACTAAGAACGAGGCAGAAGCATCACCGGATGTAGTAACAGGTACATTCTTCCTGAATTCAATACGTGCTAAGGTGTTATTTGACTCTGGTGCAAACTTTTCGTTTGTATCACCATTGTTTGCTCAAACTGCATGTCTGAATTCTGTGCTATTTGATGATAAATTAGTAGTTGTTACAGCTAATAGTCAGGAAACTGTTACTAAAGGATTCAATAACTGTATTATTGTTATTGAGGACTGTGAACTTCCGATCCGGTTATTTCCCATGCCAATGAAAGAATTTGACATAGTAGTGGGTATGGACTGGTTGGCAAAATATCAAGCTAACATTGTTTGTGATCAGAAAATAATCAGAATTATTCTGCCAGACCAGAGAACAATTGTTATTTATGGTGATCGTCATAATCATCATACCAGTATTTTGTCAGTAATGAAAGCCCAAAAAAGTATTCGAAAGAAGTGCCAAGGATGTTTAGCATATGTAATTGATTTAAAGAAAGAGAAGAGAAAAGATGAATCGATTTCGATTGTTAGTGAATATCCAGAAGTCTTTCCAGAAGACTTATCTGGATTACCACCAGATAGAATCATTGAATTCTGAATCGATCTTGTACCAGGAGCTGCATCAGTAGCAAAGGTACCATACCATTTAGCTCCATCTGAATTGAAAGAATTGGTGGCACAGCTGAAAGATTTAACTGATAAGGGATTTATTAGACCTAGCACTTCGCCCTGGGGTGCTCCGATCTTATTCGTTAAGAAAAAGGATGGGTCTATGCGAATGTGTATAGACTATCGTGAAATAAATAAGTTGACAATAAAAAAAAATATCCTTTACCAAGGATTGATGACTTGTTTGATCAATTGGTGGGAGCAAGTTATTTCTCCAAAATCGATTTGAGGTCAGGATATCATCAGCTTAAAGTCAGGGAAGAAGATGTTGCCATAACAACATTCAGGACAAGGTACGGGCATCACGAATTCTTAGTTATGTCATTCAGCTTAACTAATGC
>NW_020202268.1:35090-36881 GCF_001531365.2 Cynara cardunculus var. scolymus
TCCATCCAGGCACCAATAAAATGTATAGAGATTTGAAATCTTTTTATTGGTGGCCTGTAACATCCCACATAATCCATGTACAGATAATCTACATCATCATACTTATAACATAAACTGTAACATCGTTTACAAAATACAGATTAACAAAAACTTTCTTAAAATACATTTATGAGTACTAAATGTCATTTATTCTAAACTTTTCCCTTGCCTTTCTCTTGTGAGGTATGATGACCTGCAAAACAAGTTAGTCCAACAACTGAGTGTTAGACCAAAAAGGTATAGTGAGTGTATAATTCTCAAACAAACAACATACTGTCCAAACAATCAGTTCAGAGTCAAACCTGTTCTGATACATAAACTTATTTATGTCTTTCGCGGTTACACCGCCATTATATCTCTCTCAGTTACACCGCCATTTCATCTCTCTCGCGGTTACACCGCCATTTCATCTCTCTCGCGGTTACACCGCCATTTCATCTCAAAATACTTCAACATATTAACCGGATTTGTAGTCTGGTCAATCTTGTCCGGATATGAAGTTCGGACAAACACTTAGAATATATAAGTAAATCGATCACACTTTGAGCGATTTATAATCCGGATGAAACTTGTCCGGATATCAATGCGGTCATCACATTACTTTGAGCGGTTTATATTTAATCCGCTCACCTCTTGAGCGACTTAAGGTTAATCCGGTCACCACTTGACCGGTTTAAAGTTGAGTACGGACAATGTTKGAGCGGTTTAAGAATAAACCGGTCACCTCTTGATCGATTTAAGGAAATATCCGCACAATATGTACTATAAATAATAAATAACCATTTCTAATAGCTACTGAATTGTATGCAAACAATTTATACTCAAAGCATTAATATACTCACCTTATAAATCGTATGTCCAAGCTTTTGAATTCTCTTCTTGCAATCCGTTTGATTCACAAAGAAAACTTTCTAAATATAGAGTGTGTGTAAAACTCTTTATCAAATTCAAAATTTCTATTTATAGCAGTAAGGAAATGAGGTAGGAGGTGCCTCCAACCGACCCCCCCCTATTTCCCTTATACACATCCTAATCACTACACACACCTCCCACATTCCTATCACACACACACACACACACATATATATATAATATATATATATATATATATATATTCGTTCCAAAAATCTTAAATCAAAACTTGAAACCTGAATATTACAACATTCCCTCCTCAAAAGACCATTTAGCAAACAGATAATGATATTTCATCCACATCTACGATTCTGATTCTCAGGTGGCGTCTGATCCCTTATGATAACACCATTGAACTTTTACTAACCCAATCTATTTGTTTCGTAACTTCTTTACTTTGTAGTCAGTAATCTGTTCAGGGATTTCTTCAAAACATAATCTCTCATCTACCTTAATCTCAGGTAATGGTACTGCCACATTTGGACTTATTAGACACTTTCTCAAATTCGACACATGAAACGTTTCATGAATTCCACTTAATTCCAAAGGAAGTTCTAATTTGTAGGCCACTTCCCCAACCCTTCCAATAATAGTGAATGGTCCAATATATCTTGGATTTAATTTTCCTCTTTTTCCAAAACGTACCACTCCTTTCCAAGGTGATACCTTTAACATCACTCTATCATCTTTTTGGAATTCAATTGGCTTCCGATGTTTATCTGCATAACTTCTTTATCTATCTGCAGTTTGCGGAATTAACTCAGGCCCAGCTAACTGTTTTTCACCTATTTCATTCCAACACAATGGAGTTCGACATTTGCGTCCGTACAGTACCTCGAA
>NW_020202269.1:0-4888 GCF_001531365.2 Cynara cardunculus var. scolymus
AGAAGAAGGAGAAGAAGAAGGAGAAGGAGAAGGAGAAGGAGAAGGAGAAGAAGAAGGAGAAGGAGAAGAAGAAGGAGAAGAAGAAGAAGAAGAAGAAGAAGAAGGAGAAGAAGAAGAAGGAGAAGAAGAAGGAGAAGGAGAAGAAGAAGAAGAAGAAGAAGAAGAAGAAGAAGAAGAAGAAGAAGAAGAAGAAGAGGGTACATTCAGGGAACATACCTGAGCAGATGTAGATGATAAGGGATCACAGGAGGATGATGTCTCATAAGATTCTTTTTTGACATCTTTGACCATAAGACAGAGGTAGGCCGTATCTTTCTCATTAGAGGATGATTCATCAGAAGAATCAGCTAGTCGTGTTCTTCAGCGACAAGACCTTTGCCTTTATCCTGAGAACTATTCATCTTTCTGTACTTTTTCTTCAGCTTTTGATATTTGTCATCTTTGGTCTTGAAGGAAGATGGGGTTTTGGAAGATGGTGTCGCAGTTTTCTTCAACATGCATTCACTGGCAAAGTGACCTTTGCGCCGACAGTTGTAGCAGATCGCTGAAGCCTTGTCAATGGGATTTGACTCCGGCTTATCCGAGATGGTCAGTAAGGGAGATCTGTGGAAATTTCTTTTTCTGGCGAACCTTCTAAGAGATTTGGTTAGAAGGGACAGTGACTCATCAAATTCTGCAAGATCAGAATCTAACAAGTCCTTAGAGTTAGTATGGTCTAACTCCGTTAAAGAAAAAGAAGAAACAGGAGGGTTAGAAGAAAATGGGAGATCAACTTAAGAATCCTCAAAGATCAAAGCTAATGGAGAGCTTTTCATTTCTTTGGAATCTTTAATGAGATTCCTTATCAGCTAACAGGATTGCTCATAATTAAGCAGTATCCCACAAAGAGAACTAAGAGAGATAGAGAGAGAGGGGACATATCATTGGACATCTTGAGACACATAGAATAAGTATCCTATGATTCTGGAAAGCATTCCAGAAACTTTGTCCATGTCTCAGGGTTGGAATATTCTCTTCCAACTGTCCTCAAGTCGATAAGGAGACATAGCTATTATAGACCTCACACGAGTTTCTATAGCTACTTTCTTCTTATCTTCATCGCTTCATTGATGAGGGAACTTTAGAATATGTTGTTCAGGAATTGCAGTAGTTGTAGCAGTTTCAGGAACAGCCAGAGACATAACGTATGGAACATAGGGTCCATTTTCTATATAGTGTGGAATATCAGGATTGACACCTTCCAAGAAGAGAGACACCCGATTCTTCCAGAGATTGAAGTTGTCTCTAATGAATCGTGTTGGTTTGGCAAGAGAGCCATTGTTGTGAAAGTTGGTGCTGGTGTTTTGTAAAGCCATTTGAAAAACAGTAAATTATCTAAAGACAAAGAAGAGATAATAAAAAATGCAGATAAATAACAAAACAAGACAAAAAGCAAGGCCCGCTTTGATACCACTTGTTGGTCCCAGCCGGATCTACAAGAGTTTAGAGGTGATCAGTTTGTAGAATGGGGGATGAATACAAACACAATAACTTTCACTTTTAAAAATATATATTGATATAGAAAGATCAATACATATTTTTACAGATTGTTTGCAGAATAGACAAGGTAAAGAAAAACCTATCTAAAACAATCTAGAAATACACACAGATACACTTAGCCAAATATATGAGATTCGCTGAAAGAGATAAGACATAAGTGTGTTCTTCTTGGGTATATGTTTTAGAATTAGAGAGAAATTCTAAATTGCTTGTATCACAGCGTTGTATAAGTGAAGAGAACACTCAGCTATTTATACTCATTGCATTAAATGCAATTCAGAAGAGACAGAACATGTGTCAAGCTTTTAAAGGAAAGCTTGTCATTCGCTACAGTGAATAGTACTTTTGTCTATTCATGAGCAGACATCCTTTCATGGAGTTGGTGGGCACTAGAGTCGACTAATCGGCTCTGTGCAGTACGATACTCTTGAGAGGATATGGGTTTGATCTTTGTGTATGAAAGGACAAGACAAAAACATTTGTGCATGACAAGCTTCATTTGATCGCTGAATATTGGAATAACGCTGGAGGTCTCTTCAGCATTCACTAAGGCTTATGCAGCCTTTACACATATGTTGACCAGGTTGTAATCACTGAATACCGCTTCAGATCACGAACGCACTAGTCACTAATCTTCAGTTTCAGTCTTCGACATTTGCTGAAGGTTCTTGGGTGTGAGTTTTGTCTTCTTGAAGTATAACTGTCACTGTAGGATTACAATACATGTTTCAGCGATCATTGAACACACTCAGTGATGATCGCTGGAACTGAATAGACAGAAACCTAATACTTCGATGAGTAAAATGGATTATCATCAAATCAATGAGAGAGAGAGAGAGAATCAACAAGTCATTAATGTTTCATTTTCGCATGCTTTTAGTCCCTGGTCATTAAGACCGTTACGTAAATCAAGTATTTAAAGTTGAATACAAGCCACTAAAGCATTTATAATAAAATAAAAACAAAATCTAACCTAACCCCCTCCCCCAACATGACTCCACACTCAATCTTCTTAACCTCTCGTTAAAGTACGATAACCACCTCCCCCACTCATCCACCCAACATTCGACAACCTCATCGGCTATCACCTCCTCTAGTAACTTCATCATCGGCAATCTCTCTCTCTCTCTCTCTCTCATTCTTCTCCCTCCACCTTCGATGGAAACCAAAGAAACAAATGGAGTACGTCGTCTCTCACTCTCTACTACTTCCATAAAAACCAAAAAAAAATCCTTCTTGTTGATGGAAATCCCAAAGTGGAGAAATTTCATATTCCATGGAAACAAAAAATAAACGGAGTACAATCTACATGTGTGATTGTTCTTCTTTTATCCTTGTCATCCCCTGCCACAAGGAAACTACATATGAAATAGTCATAGGCATCGCAACAGAGTGGTGATAGGCTGGGGAATGCAATCCCTGGCACCAGCCCCAACCCTAGTTCACATACATCATCACCGTCCCCAGTTCCCGACAGGTATGAGAATTGAATCCCCTCCCCACTTTTTGATGGTCCTATCACCAATCCATCCACGGTCCATGAAAACTGCATTAGTTTCTTAATTTATTGCAATGTTGATTAATGATTTGTTGGCCTTTAGAAAGAAATGTTCCATACCAACCCACCGAAGTATAAGAAAATAATTATTGAAAAGTGGGTTTTTGTATTTAGGAACACTGTATGGAGATCGGCTGCTGGAGATGATGGTATTACAAACTTACATCTCAACGTTAATTAATTTCAAATGATTAAAACCGATATGAATGGAAATGATAAGTAGGAACTAATCTAACCCACCTTTGGTATTATTGGATATTAGCAGTTTAGTATATTGCATAACTAGGTTTTAATATTAATATAAAAGTATCAGTGGATAGGGCGGGGTTGGGGATTGCATTACCTAGCTCCATTCTCATCCCCAGTTTTGAACATTTGGGGATCCCAGACCTCGATCGGGGCAGGTTAACCGGGTTCCCCAATAGGATGGGATAAATCACCATGTCTGATAGTCATTGATGATATATGTGATTAGTACATATACGAAAAAAAGATGGAAGAGGGAGAGAGATATGGAGAAGGGTAGAGGGCATGTCACCGGAGATGTAGGGATGTCACCTAAGAATTCTAAGTTTGATACAGCTGTCAGAGATTGGGGTAGGTTACGTTTCTTTTCCTTTTTCTAGTAAATGTCTTAACAAGTTTTATATATATATATATATATATATATATATATATATAGGGGTAAGATCAAATGTTAACCAAAGTTTTTGTGTTAACTTTGTTAACCGGTCTTGGCCATTCAATCTTTCAATAAACGGTTGTGATTAATCATGATTAAAACTTATTTTTTAAAATTTAAAATTGCATAAAGATAAGTGAACAATGTTGAAAAAGGTATTTAAGTAAAAAAAATATGTAACTCCCATATCATTAATTAATTGGGAGTTACAAAATCAAAATTCTATGATTTTTTTGTTAATTTATTTTTGTTAATATAAGAACCATATGAACACAACTATATATATATATATATATATGAACCATTGTGTCAAATACGAACAAAAAATTGACATATATATGAACTTGGACTGCATAGCATTATAAACACAATATAAACATTATAAAAATAACTGTTATACGAAAGAAAATAAATAAAAAAACATGTATGAACACGATATGAACAGCTTGTGAACAATAGTTCCTTCATTATAAACACATTCAGGAGCGATCMTTTGTCAATTGGAGTTTTATACATGCATTGCATCCACACTGTTTAAGGTTTACCCCTTGTTCATATATGTTTCTGATCTTATATTGTTGTTCACCCCTTGTTCATATCGTGTTCACCTCTTGTTCATATCGTATAAAATATATGAACACATAACCCCAACGCTATGAACACCGGGTGCAAACACTTACACAAATATAAAGATTTGGTATCAAGCTTAAAAAATAACATTTGTGTTCATATGATATGATAGAAGTAACATGAACACAATGGTTCATGATTCATAAAAGTCGGTAATATGRCWATATGAAAATRRGTCGTGCATGTACTTCCATTTGAACATGTGAATTAGGTACGTATTTTAAATTAAAGAAAAAATATATCAATACAAGATGAGTTATAAAAAACACAACAAATCGTAATGAACATAATTTCGATTAAAACGAATCTAAAAAAATAAAAATCTATTACCAAGACATTTGCTTTGGTTAATTTCTTCAATTCCCGACCTCAAACTCCGATTGTCATCATAAACCATTTTAATTTTCTCACTGTTGTCGATTTATTTTCCATTGCGTTTATCTATATTAGCTTGATCGATACCGAAAATTTTTACTACC
>NW_020202269.1:5743-8463 GCF_001531365.2 Cynara cardunculus var. scolymus
AATGACTAATGACCTAAATACCCTTATCATTAATATGTAAGTTACATTTTAACCAAACCCAAAGATGCAACATTATTGGTTGATGTGGGTTAGCAAAGTTTGCACAAAATATTGGGTTAGTATTTGAACCACCCTATATATATATATATATATATATATATATATATATGCAGAATCAAATGAAAACCGTCTAATTCTTATAAACCGTGTAAACTAATTTCGACCAATAGGAAAATTCCTTTTTTTCTTAATTAAATTTAAACATTAAGGGTAGATTTGTCATTTACATTGTTTTCTATTAAATATGAAAGTTATTAATAAATCTCAATTAAGGTAACATAATAAATGAAATTTTATAAATGGTAATATTTAAATTAGAATTTTAAAAATTGAATATTGTTATTTGGTTTCTCGGTTTATTAGTGGTAATAATATGAAAACCGAAAATTATTATATTCATTAATCCACCGAAATCAATAACAGATCCAAACAAAGATTCATGAACCGGTAAAAATATAATTAGTTGTGAAACAGATTCATGTTAGATTTGTTCATTAAAACGTTCATTGAGGAGCTTGTTTTATGAAACTTTTGGGGATGAACTGGTTGTGTAATATAATGTTGCATAATCTTGTTTTCTTATCAACAATTATTGATTAAATTGTTTCATTTTCTTTTATTTTTTTGGATGATTTTATTCACTTAATGGTTAACAAAGCATGTAATGGTAAATGCATTGACTCTATGAAACAAGTTCGTATTGAAAGAAATTGGCTGATGAAATGGGTGCATTGACTCTATGAAACGTGTTCAAACAGTGAAACCATTTCATAATTAGATTGAAACTGATCCATCTATCAATAACATGAAAATGACAAATGTCTCATCTAGCATTACGTTGATTTGTGTATTGATGAAACTATGAAACGTGTTCAGATTGCAAAAACTTTGTCGATGAAATGGGTGCATAACGATAGAGAAACCATTTCATAATTGTTAAGAACATGTTGTTTAATTAGTAAACAGTGAAACCATTTCATAATTAGATTGAAACGGATCCATCTACCGGAAACTTGAAAATGATAAATGTTTCATCTAGCATTACATTGATTTGTGTATTAATGGAACTGTGAAACCATTTCATTCATGAAATATAGTAGTAATTTTTTTTATTCAAAAGGTTTCATTATGTTAAATTGATTATAATGTGTTTTATTTTTATTGTTGATCTATTTTAATGATGGATGTTATTCTTTTTTAATAATATTTGAACATAAAATTAATATATTATTTTACAAATGATTTGTTTCATTAATATTACAATATACATGATATGGTTGTCATTAATATTACCACTACCAAAGTTATCATTTTGCCCTTTTTGGGATTATAAAATAATTTTTTATTTTTTATTTTTTTTAATTTCCTAATATAACTTAAACTAATCTTGACCATTGATCAAGAAAATAGATGGATGAGATCGGTTTACATGGTTTACAATAATGAAGGCGGTTTTCATTTATGATTTACGAGAACGCGAGAACAACCTAATAACCTCAAACTTTTTTAATTAATAAATTAACTTATATTAAATATAAATAAATTAAAAAGGACAGTAATGTAATTAAGTAATTTTTATAATTTTTATTTTATTTTAATTAGTCATAATTATTTTTTTTTCTGCACGTTCGTTTCCACTCTCTTCTCTCCCTTTGTGATAATTGTGTGATTGTGTGAATCAATCAAGTGTAACCATAACCTATCGAAACCATGAGTAATCAATGTAATAAATGTGTGATTGTCTAACCCTAACCGATCGAAACCATAATTAAATTGAGTGTGCAAGTAATGTTATAATAGTGATATCACATGATTATCACACCTATATCTCACCAAATCGTTTAGTGGATTTTGCCCATAATCGTTGTGATAAATGTGTGATTGTCTAATTCTAACATATCAAAACCATGAGTAATCGTTGTGATAAATGTGTGATTGTCTAATCCTAACTTATCGAAACCATCCGAAATCGTTGTGATAAATGTGTGATTGTCTAACCCTAACCGATCGAAACCATGATCAAATCGAGTGCGTTGTTATGATAGTTATATCACATGATTATCACACCCATATCACACCAAATCGGTAGTCAATTTTCTAAGTTAACCCTAGCCGAGCGGCATCCTTGTGATGATTGTGTGATAATCACATGATTATCACACTCATATCACACCCATATCACACCCAAATCACACCAAATCATGTTGATATAAGTGATAATGTGATAACTGTGTGATAATCACATGATTATCACACCTAGTCTAATCCTAACCTATCGAAACTTTCCGAAATCGTTGTGATAATGTCTAACATAACCCATTGAAACCATGATCAAGTCGAGTGACATTGATATCACATAATTATCACAACTAATCGATTAAAAACATGTTTAAAACGAGTAATTGTGAAAGATACCTTGAATAAATTTCTTCTTGCTGTTCGAGTGTTGCATGCAATAGCTTCTCTTTGATCGATTAGGGTTCTTGATTGATTAGGGTTCGTGTGTTCTTGGTCGATCACGGTCGATCACTATTGTTTTGCGATTTGATATTACGACTTCTAAGTCTCCTTGAATTCTTAACCGTTTATTAGATAATGATAATCATGATCGTGTAATCGTGTTAAAAGATTTTATGATATCATTTCCATTATTACCCTTT
>NW_020202269.1:9728-24861 GCF_001531365.2 Cynara cardunculus var. scolymus
CGTAGGGGGTCCGTTCAGTGGATGTAACGTGTTAATGATAATGAAACGGGTTCATAATGTAATTGAACAGTTAGTCATGAACCGCTTTAAGACATGAACAATGATGTTGTATGTGAATAGTTGATGAAATGGTAAATGAAACAGGTGCATAGACAAAATCGATTCATCATTGCAAAAAATGGATGAGATTCAATATCAAWTGAGGATAATGAAACTAGATATTGCATAATAATAAAATTTAATAAGCGCATTAAACAATGATGATGAAACATATTCATGTTCAGGTTTCATAGTGATCCATGTTGAATTGTGTGTGATGAGGATCTGTTTATTCAGAGATTTGACTATGAAACGAGTTCATTTGCAATTGGTTAATGATTGTTGATCTCGTTTCATGGCCAACCACGTTGTAGAATTACGTAGGGGGTCCGTTCAATGGATGTAACGTGTTAATGTCCTTGAAACGGGTTCATAATGTAATTGAACAGTTAGTCATGAACCTCTTTAAGACACGAACAATGATGTTGAAGGTGAATGGTTAAGTAGATGAAATGCTAAATGAAACCGGTGCATAGACAAAATCGATTCATCATTGCAAAATATGAATGAGTTTCAATATCAAATGAGGATAATTAAACTCGATATTGCAAAATCATAATATTTAATAAGCGTATTAAACAATGAAAAATTTTCATTAACTAAAATCTAACGAATCCGTCTACAAGTAAATTAAAAAAAACGAAATATGATCATTTATTTTAATTTTTTATGAAATTATTCATTATACATTAGTGAATATGTTGTGTTTTGATTTTGATATAACTTATTAATGGATATTATTTTAAAAAATATTAACATTAAAATAGTATATTACTTCACAAAGTGAATCAATTTCATTAATAATATAATTTACCTGATATGGTTGCCTTGAATAAAAAATACTATGAATTAAATTTGTTTACCGATTCTATCCTTATTGATGAAATAAAATAAATATTAATTATTTTTTAATTTTTAATTTCCTAAAATAAAGTAATGTAATCTTAACCATTGATAAAAAATAAATGGATAAGATTGATTTACACAAATAATTCAAGTTTTTATTTAAACGCTCCTCCCTAACTTTGTATTTTCCCCGTCTTTTCCCACTTAACCGTACGCACACCTGCTTCCCCTTCTTCATCAACTGATTTTGTACGAAGAGGAAGCCATCACCATTTTATCAGCCTGACTGTGTGCAAAGAAACCATCTCCATCACC
Source organism: Cynara cardunculus var. scolymus (assembly GCF_001531365.2). Taxonomy (NCBI): domain Eukaryota; kingdom Viridiplantae; phylum Streptophyta; class Magnoliopsida; order Asterales; family Asteraceae; genus Cynara; species Cynara cardunculus. The sequence goes on from NW_020202269.1 coordinate 10,989, forward strand.
GCCACTGTTCACTTTTGTTCTCTACATTTCCCGTCTATCACTGTCACAAGTCTTCACCATCTCTTTTCCTTCCTTCCTTTTCTATCACCATCGAAAACCATCATCACCTCCTTCATTCCCTTTCCATCACAATCGCCGCACGCAGCTGTCAAGTGAAACCCCTCATTTTGCCCTTTTTAACCTAATCGAACCAGTGTAAGGGAAGCAGTGGGTGATTTTTCACTCGATTCAAAGCATCAACAGAAAGAAGAGAATCGATTTTTGTTGAACAAACACGAGGTATGTAATCTTTACCTGATTTTAGGTTTTTACGACCCACCTTGTTGATTTTTAACCTCTGTGTGTTTAGCCGAATGACATTAAACGCCAACTTAAATTCAGGCGCAAGTTCAGTTGCATTGAACGAATTTGGCAATGTGGTTCTAAGGGCCTATTAGGTATAACATTTTTGGATACAATGCACAACAAATTTTTGATCTTAGTGTTCGTATCCGAATGATGGTACCTATGTTTGGTGTGTGTTAAGAGTTTCAAGCCTTGTGTTTTTCCTCAAATGCTGGTCCATTCTTGTATAAGAGGCTACATTGACCTCTGTGTGCTCTTCTCAAAAACATAGGACCATCCTATGTTTCCTTCACGAGAAACACAAAGCCCCACTCCCTATGTTTTCACTGTTAAATCAAGCACACATAATTTTGATCCCTGAGGTTGTCTTTAATCACATAAGAACAATGAACTAAATATTGTTGGTCTCTACATAAAGGACTGTCATTTTTGGGTTTTTGTGATTTAAGAAGTATTCCAACCTTTGTGTTCTCCTCATAGGCAATGATTGGCCTCTGCGTTTGCTTCACAAAAACAGGACTAATAGCCCCTGTTTATCTTCATGAGAAACAAAAATTTCCGCTTTCTCTGTTTTCTGTGTTCAAACAAGAGCCTATGGCCCAAGATTGAACCACATGATTTTTTAGGTATTGTGGGAAGGACTGTGTTCAATAGTTTTCACTTCACAAAAGCAAATCACACTTTGTCTTTTGCACTCACAAATAAGCCTGGAAAAACATTTCTGGTCCTGTGTTTGTGTTATCTAATCAAGAGCCTAAACGAAAATGGTTCAACCTTTTTGTGTTTATGGCTAGATGGAAAATTAACTCACATAAGCCTCTATGGGGCAAAGTTGTTTAAAAACCTTTTGAACAACTAGGAAGAAGCATTTTTTGGATGTCTTGATCATGTGAGGCTTGTTTTAACTATCCTAAGATGAATCTGTGATTGCCATACCAGGCTTTAGGACCTTGAGTCTTGTTCTTAAGATGCATGGCCTCATTGAGAGAAGGGAGAGGTTGTATTCAGGATAACTAGATGGATGTAATACTCTTTGGTTTGAAAGCAAGGTTGTTATTCTTTGGTTGGTCTGAATAAAAGATGGATCAAAATAAAGCATAATTTCTTCGTAAACATAGTTTCTCTCTAGACCACCTGCAAAAAGATTTGATTTTTATCACTTTACTATTGCTGGTTCTATTTGACTCTATGGTTAACTTGATCTTTTTGGTTCCATTTTGACCTTATGCTTCAACTTGCTTAGAGGTTTGATGTAATACCAATACGGATTGCATATGTTTTCACACAAAGCACAAAGCCTGATTTCTGTCCATTTGTTGTCCTACCATGTGTATATCTTGACATTGTGATACCTGTGTGTCTTCTTGCATTTGATCCCATGATCAAACTGATGGCTGTGCAAACAGCCATTTTGGGCTGTAATTCAATCATGCCAAACACAAACACAATCATTCTTCTACAGTCAAAGTTGCTGGTTGATGTTTTGAGCATGGCCATCATGTGAATAAAGTGTTTGCATTGATCTTGCCTACACATATATGACCCCTAAGTTGTTAGCATTTGATGAACACATGATCAAACAGCTGAATGCACAAACAACCATGTTGGTTATTATTCCACAGTAGTCATGTTCAGGCAGCAACCTGCCTTTTGATCTTGGTCTTTGTATATCTTGATCTTGGTCCAATATGTTTAGAACCTGCTTTTCAAAAAGCTAACTGGCTGCAAAACCTTAATTTTGAACCTTGATTGTGCCTGTCTTGATTTTGGATACCATGAATATAGTACCAAACTTTGTGCAGCCAGCAGCAAAGGGAAGATGATCCCTATGTGTGTGTCCTCTTTTAAAACCTGCAAAAACTTTGGTTCCATCTTTGTGTTTGTGTTGTTCTGATTCACAGCATGGTTGACTAATAGACACCAAGGTCCCATGATGCATAGTATTGATCATATAGAGTTTATTTTAACGGTCCTTAGGAGAATCTATGGTTTCTTCCTAAGCATGGCTTAATCAGACTCTGATTCTGTTTCCATGAGCTTTTCAAACAGAACATGAACCTGTTTTGGTCCTTGAGTGGTTTTCTTGGTTCACATGTGTATAAATCTCAAGTTTTTGGTATTTGACTCCATGAATGCATGATCAAACAAATGGCTGCACAAACAGCCATGGTATTTTGAAACAGCAGCAACCAGAATTAATTTTGACCCTTGTGTGCTTATTTTGATCATGCTGACATATAACTCTCAAGTTGTTGTACCTTGCTCTTGTAAATTTGTTCAAATAGCATGCATAAAGTGAGTTTGTTTCCATGTATCACAGCATGATTTAGATCCATGTGTGCTTGTCATAATCCCGTATTAAGACAACAACAAGCAAAGCACAAACTTGATCTCTGCCCCTGTTTGAAATCATGTGTTATATAGCTATGTTCATATGCTTTGCATGTTTGAAAACATACCTCTAAATGGACAATTCCTTGTGTTCCAAACCACATTCTGGTACCTATGTGTTTTTCATGAATTTGATTCCACAATCAAACAAATGACTGTGCAAACAGCCATGATGATCAAACAGCAGCCATACACAAGTTTCAAGCTCTGAATGAACTCTTTGTGTAAGCACAGTCCTAATTTAGTTTACTCTTTACTCTTTTGTGCAGATTTGGCATGGATGACCAACCACCACCCGGGTTCCCTCACCCTTCCCAACCCTCCACCCCTCCCATTCCACAAACCACTATACCCATCCCAACCAACTTAGCTAACCTACCACCATAGTTGCTAAGATCAATCCTACCATGTCCCACCCCCTTTAGAACCATTCCTTTCGCCCACACAACCCCTTTACCTACTGTTTTAACCCAAACAGCCATCCCACCTATCATTCCCTTAGCCCAAACAGTCCCTTTAGCCAATCCCATTACCCAAACAGCCCCTATACCTGCTGTCCTAACACCAACAGCCCCTAAACCCACTGTTTCAGCACCACCAGCCCCCACCTCTACTGTTTTTCAAACCCAAACATCCCCTATACCTGCTGTCCTAACACCAACAGCCCCTAAACCCACTGTTTCAACACCACCAGCCCCCACTTCTACTGTTTTTCAAACCCAAACAGCCCGACCCCCTTCCCCTCCCCCTAAACCTAAACCAAAAGCCCATAGGCCAGCCACTATATCAACCGAACGACATGTCACCAAGCCAATGACCAAAGAGGAGGGAGATGCAATAGATGTGGAGACATATGTTCCAAAGGGTCTACCTAAGCCCAAACCAAGGAAGCCTAGATCCAAACGGATGAAAATCAAAGGATGAAGTCCAAGATGATGCACAACACTCTGGAGTACCAACTACATTGGAGCCACTCTCCCAAGGTATTGGCAAGACATAAAGCACAGAATTTGACACATGCCACCAAAACCCCATTGTAAGTCTTTCTGACACTCCTTTACCTGAGCATACACACACACCTTTGGTGCTCAAAGTGATCACACCATCAAAAGTGATCCTTTTGAGCATCATGAGAGTCAAGACATGCTTGGTGAGGACTCTCTATTTGACATTGATCTCAATGCCTTTTTCATGGAAGAGGAGGGCCCAACTTACTTACTTGAGTGGCCGACTTCCACCACCTCTTCAGATGTTATCACTCTTATGGACACACACACATTACACCACCAATTCAATGACTCTCCCATGGTTGACTTGGGGATGGTGGACTTGACTTCACATCACTACACTCCTCCACCTATCTCCATTGCATTTGATAGATTCAACAACCCATTTTATGCACTACCCCCTTTCCCTATCTACATCCCTACTTCCCATATGAACTTTGATGCATATGATGCCCTTATGCCCATACCACCCATCACTTGCACATACAATGCACCACTTGTGAGCACTACCTATGATGCCATTCCAGACTTCCAGCCCACTTCCATCCCTTCTCCTGCAATGTCTGGACAAAAGTCCAATGAGGATAGCAACCGCACCTCTAGTGACTCTGACTTGGTCCCTATTAAGAGGTTCTCCAAGAGGAGACGGGCTGAGTCTGAAGACTCTGAGTGGACTCCTGATGAGGACATCCCATTATCCCAACTGAGGAGATCCAAAAGACATCATGTAGCACTAAGCCCACCCAAAAAGAGAGCCCGTACTAGACCAGTGGACAGCCACAGTGAGAGCAGCCGTAGGCCTAGAAATTTTCAAAAGTTCAAGACCTTTTTGGGTTTAGGAGAGAGAGGGGTTGATAGGAGTTGTCTTGAGACCTATTCCCTTATCCATGATATTGTTATCCAAAGGGGATGGGAGACTTTCACTGCTGTTAGAGAGCCCTATTTTCTCACATGGATTCAAGAGTTTTATGCCTCAGTTTCTTCCACCCGTACTACCTCAGTTCATGTTCGAGGTAAAAATATATCGTATTCTCCGCATCCCATCAATACTTTATATGATTTGATTGCACCTCCAGTTTGTGAGTATCGCAGGTTATTACATGATCATACTGACGAGGACTTGAAGATGGTACTGAGTGTCGTAGCCGAAGAGGGAGCAACTTGGAAGTCTCCACCAAAGCGCAGTCCGCTTAAATTCCAAACCAACCTCTTGAAGAAGAATGCGACTGTTCGGAATCACTTTCTGAGATACTCGTTTCACCCCACCACACACGGCTCGAGCACATCATTGGACCGCATGCTCTTACTTTATTGTATTCTTGTAGGTAAGGCGGTTGATGTTGGGGCAGTCATCTCAGATGCCATTCAAGGATGCATAAAGAAGCCCACCGGCCGACTCTACTTCCCGGCCTTGATACTTGGATTGATGAAGAAGGCGAAAGTACCGGTTCTACCTAGCGATGCTAATGCACTACCCATTGAGTGCAAGACAGTTGATAGAATCCGCAAGACCCCAAGAAATGATCCCGGACAGCCCCCGATTACTCCAGACAGCAGCCCCACCGACACTGATTTGCTACTTGAAGTCCGCCGTTTGAAGGAGAAAGTTGCCACCTTAGAGACTACCTTGGAGAGGAATGCTCATTCCTACCAAACTACCATGGAGAGAGCCCTAAAGAAGCAAACTGGTGAAGAATCCAATCGATGAAAGAACAGTACAAGATGAATCGAAGAAGCAAACTGGTGAAGGAAAATTCAAAGAAAAACTTCGTCCTATGAGTGATTACGATATAGTGAGCGATGAAGAGGGAAAGTAGAAGTGAAAGCAAAAAGTGAAAAATGAAAAAAGACGCTCCTTTTATAGGGCAAAGAAAAACTGAAACGACGCAAAGTCACCGATTCACTTTCCCTCATCGGACAACTATTTATCCGATAACAAGGCTTCATCGGACAAGCCTTGAACATATAAAACCAAGTTCTATCCGGATAGCTCCTCATTGGACAACGCTTTGTCCGGATAGTCTTCTCATCGATGAACACTATCCATCTAACCTTCATCGATCAACCCTTATCCGGATAGGCTCTTAATAAGTATCAATTTATTTGATACTTTTACACGTTTTCGGTACTTTATTTACCCATTTTATTTTTCTAAAATTCCACAAATTGAGTCTTTTTGTTTTGTTTTTCTATCTTTCTATATTGGAGCTAAGGTGATGTGATAAACATGTTTATTTCTTGGATATGTGCTGATTTTTGGAAAAATAGCCTTGTTAGGTACTTGGCTGAAGCATGCTACAACATGTGCTGCAGGACGATCCAGGGGCACTCTTGAGAATAGTACAAGAATCTTTTGAGGTCACTTTTTCCCTTTTTGGCAGCCCTTCTCCTACAGATTTCAAGATCTCATAGTACAAATTTAAGATTTGATTTTTGTTATTATCTAGGTAGCTTGGCTTTACCCATTGGACAATGTAAAAAAGTTGGGTAAAGCTTTTATTCTTTGGTCCTTATCCTCCCTTCTTCCGTTATATAAAGGGGGAGGCTTGGCTTTGTAAGTAAGCAATTTGGTATGCAAACAATCCTAGGAAACACTTGAAGTAGTTTGTTCAAGGTTCTTTTGATATAAAAGTGTATTTGCAAGTATTTTATTTTTCTTCTTTATAATTCATTTTTACGTTTATTTCTCTTATCATCTTTTCTTCTCTTAAGCTCTCCTTATTATGTTTTATAATTTATCCAATCAATATTATTAGTTAAAACATTTTAAATCTCTTACAAATCCCCCTTTACATTTATTTCTTCTACTTTCTCTTCTACTCTTGTATTCTACTTATCATGCTTTATTATTATTTTTGCAATTAAATCTTCTATTTCAAATATCGTTAGTCGCATTTATATTTACGCTTAGCATTTATTTCTTCTATTTTATTTTTCTTTCTTATGCATTATTATTTACGCAATTAATTTTTCAAGCATGTTAGGCTAAAAATATAGTTTGGGTGTTGGATGAAGTTAAGATAAAGACCGATCCCGTTTGTAGAAATATAAATTATAAATCTTTACAATTACGTCATTCAAGTTTTTATTGCAAAAACATCATCCATGGACAAGTTGATCACTTGTTTAAAAGTGTTAAAGTGTGTTGGATTTAGAGATAAACCAACAAGCACACGTCAACTTGAATGATATGGAAGTAGGCTCGAGAGAGTTACTTAGAATCGAGAAGACTTGTTTTTGCTCCATTTAGCTTATAAAAGGAATAGTTTGAGCCAATGTCAGGACTCCAGGCTTGCACGGAGATATGAGGGTTGGATCTATGACTGTGTGTCATTCTACATCTCGAGAGAGTACCTTAAAGAAGCTATTAGTTGTAAAGATAAGTCATTTATAAAGCATGCTATAGAACCATGTTGTAGCATGCTGTCTACTTAAAAATCGGTTTAATATCTTAACGAATCTCTACACCCTAAGCTCAATTCCACTACTTATTCACAACTGTAGTATTTAATCAACTCACCACAAATATTTCCTCTAATTTACCATCTGAAATCATATCTTTATTTATACTACTAAAACGAACTTTTATTCCTTTTCTCCGTGGACGATATTCGGTATTTTACCACTTTATTACTTGTAAAAGACGATAATGAATTAATGAGTGTATACTTGCACTAGTCTCCATTTGTTAGCAGTCTGAGAGATTTATTATGTATAATGCTCGTAACAGCTCTTCATAGGACAACACCTTGTCTCGATAGGCTCTTATCGAATAAGACTTCATCAGTCGACTCTTAGTCGGTCAACCTTTGGACAACACTTCATCTTCTTAAAAAAAATACCTGTAAAAAATATATCAGTTAAAAATCAAACTTATTATCATAAATTGATCAAGACATTCATTCCCCCTAGAAAAATGATCATTAACATTTTCAAATTCTCCCCCTAGAAAACAGATTTCTCATTAAAACAATATAACAGATAAATCATTAAGCTCCCTTTGAGTTGGCTTAGGTTCTGAACTGAATTGTTCAGAAGTTGTGTTGAAGACCAGGTCCTGAATTGGGTGTTCAGAAGCTATAGTGGCAAACCGCACACTCCCCCTCAAACCATGCATTAGTGTATCATATGAATAGATATCTGAAATCAGCATAAACACATGACACACCTGCAAAACAGATTAAGCAGGTTTTGGTACCCACACAGACATGGGTCCTATTTTGGTAGTACTGGTTTGGGGAATGTTATAAGTGTCATACCACCTATTCTTATCAGATTATTTCTTTTTAGTTCTTTTAATAGTTAAATCTGATATGCAGTAAAAATCATATCAGTCATCATTATGCATGTTGTTCTCATACCAATTGTTATCATATATGGCATTGACATTTTTGCTGTTTCCATACCAGTTCTTTCTATACCATCTGTTGGCCTTCTTTTTGTTGACGAAATCATTTGTTCCACGTGTTGAGCCTCGAATTCTTCTCTTTCCAAGACTGATTAACTGATTAGTAGATTTCACAATGCAAGGTAAAATAGTTTTACTAACAAAAGATTTCTTATTATCAACAGAATTATGAGAAGTCTCACTTTCAGATTCAACTTTATTAATCCAAATCTTTTTCACTTTTGAAAAATTATTATCTGATTCAATTACGTAACCTTTGTAAAACTAATTTGCATTATGAAACTTGTTCTTCGAAATAGTTGATTTAGGGCAACCTGAGTAAGTGTTGGATTTAACATTGGAACAGTCATTCAAGAAGGTTTTACACTTAGATTGAGAATCAGTTGAGTTTGTAGTACTCATTTCAGAAAATTCTTTTATTTTCTTTAGCAACTGATCTCTTGTAACAGCCCACAATTTCCACATACAGATAATCCACATGGTATTACTCATAACATAGAATGTAATATTGTTTACAAAATACGGACTAACAAAAACTTTCTTCAATACATTTGTGAACAACTAAATTTTATCATTTCTAAACTTTCCCCTTGCTTTTATCCTATGAGGTATGTTGACCTGCAAAAACCGGTTAGTCCAACAACTGAGCGTTAGACCCAAAAGGTTTAATGAGTGTACAAATCTCATACAAATAACTTACTTTCCAAACTAGCAGTTTAGAATTAAACATGTACATATACAACAGTTTATATATAATTTGTTATAGAATATTTTCCTCTCGCGGTTGCACCGCCATTTCATCTCTCTCGCGGTTACACCGCCATTTCATATCTCTCGCGGTTACACCGACATTACATCTCTCTCGCGGTTACACCGACAGTTCATCTCTCTCGCGGTTACACCGTCATTACATCTCTCTCGCGGTTACACCGTCATTTCATCTCTCTCGCGGTTACACCGCCATTACATCTCAAATAGTATTGGAATAATCTTAAAACCAACCGGATATGAAATCTGGACAACCATCCGGAGATGTAATCCGGACAACATTGTCCGGATATCTAATCCGGACAACACTTGATGATGTTTTAAGCGATTTAGGTTTACCTCGGTTAACACTTGGGCGATTTAGGTCTAAATCGCTTAACACTTGAGCGATTTAGCCATTTACCCGGACAAACCTTGTCCGATTTATGATGTAAACCAGATGTAACTTAATTGGTTTAAGGAAAACACCTCGAGTACCTTTRAGCGGTTTAGATGAACCCGGTTGATACTTGAGCGATTTAGAGTGAACCCCAGTCAATACTTAGGCGATTTAGGACTAATCCGGACATCCTTTGTCCGGTTTAGATAGAACCCGGACACTTCTTGTCCGGTTTAGGTAAAATATCCGGATAACACATATATCTAAATGTGATTCAATAACAATTATAATAACTTGAATATTACCAAAACATAAAACACTCACCTTACTGTGCTGATCGGATTAAGCCTTCAGTCTTTTCTCTCAATATATGAAGAAAACTCTCTCGAAAACCAACCCCTTACAATTAACATACATTTGCTATTTATAGCAAGTGTATGGCCGTCTTTTTATCAAAAGTCGGCTATACCCTCCTCATCACCATCACACATATACACACATTCCTAACATATACATATATATTATATATATATATATATACATATTATATATATATATATATATTCCAAAATCTTAAATCAAAACTTGTAACCCGAATATTACATCTCTCTCTTCAGTAACTAAATCATATTGCTTTTTGAGCTCGGATCTCAATCTCTTTATTTCATAGTTTCTTCACCTTGTAGTCAGTAATCTGTTCAGGGGTTTCTTCAAAGCATAAATTTTCATCCCCTTAATTTCAGGTAACGACACTGCCATATCCGGGCTTATTAGACATTTCTTTAAATTTGACACATGAAACGTGTCATGAATTCCGCTTAACTCTAAAGGAAGTTCTAGCTTGTAAGCCACTTCCCCAACCCTTCCAATAATAGGGAATGGTCCAATATACCTTGGGCTTAACTTCCCTTTCTTACCAAAACGTACTATTCATTTTGAAAGGTGATACTTTTAACATCACTCTATCACCTTCTTGGAATTCAATCGGTTTCTGACATTTATCTGCATAACTTCTTTGTCTGTCTTGCGCCACTTTCAATCGTTCCTGTATTACTCCAATTTTATCTACAGTTTGCTGAACTAACTCAGGCTCAGCTAACTGTTTTTCACCTATTTCATTCCAACACAAAGGAGTTCGGCATTTTCGTCCATACAGTACCTCGAAAGGTGCTGCTTGAATACTTGAACGGTAGCTATTGTTGTACGCAAATTCCACCAGAGCCAAATGGCTATCCCATGATCCTCCGAAATCAATTACACACGCTCTAAGCATATCTTCTAACGTTTGGATAGTTCGTTCACTTTGTCCATCTGTTTGAGGGTGATAAGCTGTACTTAGCTTAATCTGTGAACCCATCTCTCTTTGGAAGCTCTTCCAAAACATAGAAGTGAACGGACTATCTCTATCAAAAACAATTGATAGAGGAACACCATGACATGTCACTACCTCATCAAGGTAGATTTTAGCTAATTTTTCCATCGAATATGATTCTTTCATTGGTAAGAAGTGTGCAGATTTGGATAACCGATCTACAATCACCCATATAGCATCATAACCTTTTGATGTTCTCGGCAATTTGGTTATGAAATCCATAGTGATATGATCCCACTTCCAAACTGGAATTTCTAAGGATTGCAACTTACCATAAGAACATTGGTGTTCTATCTTTACCTGAAGACATGCCAGACATTGCTTAACGTGCTTAGCTATATTCTTCTTCATACTTGGCCACCAGTAATGTTGTTTCAAATCCCGATACATTTTATTTGTACCTAGATGAATTGCAAAACATGACTTATGTGCCTCACTCAAAATACGTTTCCTGAGATCACCATAGCATGGTACCCAAATTCTGTTATGGAAATTCCAAAATTCTCTATCATCTCTTACCAGATCAGATATTAATCCACCCAATCTTTCATGTTTAATCTTATCTTCTTTCATAGCCTCGTGTTGAAATTCTTGCAATTCTTCCTGAATACTTGGTAACAACTCAACCCGTAGAGCTATTGCTTTGATAGTTCCACTTCTCTCTTGTCAGCTTAACGCATCGACCACTACGTTTGCCTTTCCTGGATGATACAAAATTTCACAGTCATAATCACTTACCAATTCCAACCATATTCTCTGAAGCATATTCAGATCTTTCTGATGAAACAAATGTTGCAAGCTCTTATGAGCGTGAAAATTTGACATTTCGTTCCGTATAGGTAGTGCCTCCATATTTTCAAAACGAATACTACTGCCGCCAATTCCATATCATGAGTAGGATACTGCCTTTCATGATCTTTTAACTATCTGGAAGCATAAGTTATTACCTTTCCATGTTGCATCAGTACACAACCCAAACCCATCTTTGACGCGTCACTATATACCACAAAATCGTCCATTCCATATGGCAAAGATAGAATTGGTGCACTGCATAACTTATCTTTTAACATCTAAAAAGCCTGAGTTTGTGCTTCATTCCACTCATATTTCACATTCTTCTTTGTCAATTTTGTTAATGGAGTCGCTATACGAGAGAAATTTTGTATAAACTTCCGATAATACCCAGCCAATCCCAGAAAACTTCTAATTTCAGTTGGAGTCTTTGGGGCTTCCCACCTTTCAATGGCTTCAATCTTCAAAGGATCCACATTAATGCCTTCTTTTGAAATAACATGCCCCAAAAAATGAACTTCTCGTAGCCAAAATTCACACTTTGACATCTTGGCATACAATATCTCTTGTTTCAACAATTCTAAGAGTAATCTCAAATGATGAGCATGCCCTTCTTCCAACCGAGAATATATCAGAATATCATCAATGAAAATAATCACAAATTTATCAAGATAGGGACAACATACCTTATTCATCATGTCCATAAAGGCTGCAAGCGCATTTGTGAGTCCAAATGGCATAACCAGAAATTCGTAATGACCGTAACGTGTACGAAATGCCGTTTTCGACACATCTTCATTCCGAATCTTCAATTGATGATAATCAGACCGTAAATCAATTTTTGAAAAATAAGTAGCCCCAATCAATTGATCAAACAAATCATCAATTCTTGGGAGATGATACTTATTTTTGATTGTCAGTTTATTCAGCTCCCGGTAATCAATGCACATTCTCATTGATCCATCATTCTTCTTCACAAAAAGCACCAGCGCACCCCACGGGGAAGTACTTGGTCGGATAAAACCTTTATCCAACAATTCTTTCAATTGTGACATTAACTCCTTTAACTCAGTTGGAGCTAATCTATATGGTGCACGTGCACATGCAACGGGTGCTGCTCCAGGAAGTAATTCAATTTGGAATCAATCGTTCGATCCGGAGGTAGACTTATCAAATCTTTTGGAAATACCTCAGGAAATTCTCTTACGACTGGGATATCCTCCATCTTTCCCTTTTCTTTCTTCATATCTATAGCATATGCAAGAAAACTAACACATCCCTTCTGTACATACTTTCGAGCCTTTAGAACTGAAATAAGACTAGAATAACGATCCCATTGATCCCTATAAATCACTACCTTTTCTTTTTTCGGTAAGTCTATATGGATCATCTTCTCATCACAGACTATGTTAGTTTGGTTTTTAGCTAACCAATCCATGCCTATAATTATATCAAATTCCCTTAAAGGTAAAGGAAATAATTGTATAGGCACCTCACATCCTTCTATACTTATAAAGCATTCATCTATTCTTTCCTTAACCAAAACTTCAATATCATTTGTTGTTTCCACAATTAAATCCTCCCTTAACGCTTTAGATTCTAAATGTGAGCAGTTAACAAATGATGGTGATACGAAAGAATGATTTGCTCCAGAGTCAAATAAAACTTTGGCACATACTGAATTAACAAGGAATGTACCTGTCACCACTTCAAGGTGCTCTTTCGCCTCGCCTCTCGTCATCCGAAAGGCTCTCTCTTTTGCATTTGACTCTCCATGCCTTATCTCTCCCTGACCACTCGAATTAACACGATTATCTATTTGCCCACGACCTGTTGGCACATAACTAGATTGGTGGGCGTGGAAAATCACAGACTACAATCAGAACCAAAAGCAAGTATACAAATAGTCCCAATATCATCTTTCAAGTAATAAAAGTGGTACAAGTACCGAGTATCGTCCACATGGATCGTAGTAAAAGTTTAAAAGAATATAAAGTTAAGGAAATGATTTTAGAAGGCGAATTCGAAGACTTAAATTTGAACAGAGTTAACACAACTAAAAACAGGAGATAACAGAATATAAAAGCAAGCTAGGGTGTATGACTTTTCGGGTGAGATGTAAATACTAATTCCAGTCGACCAATGCTGTCAAAATGCTACAATATGAAACCATGCTGACAGATTGCTACAGCATGCCATCAGTAACAACTATTTTTACCAATTACTTTGAAAGTATTCCTCTCGGACTTCACCAATGCACTGATATTATAACTTTCAACCCATATCTCTATGAGGTATCCAGACCAATAAAAGTGACAAATGGTGTCTTCAAAGTATATGGATAAACAAATCTCTTTGCTAAAAAAACTCACTCTCTCGAGTGGATTCCCATATCATTCAAGTTGACGTGT